>NC_040030.1:9926302-9996395 GCF_000972845.2 Larimichthys crocea | reverse complement strand
TGTTTGTTTGTTTTTACTGTTACGTTTTTATTTAACTGTTATTTATACATGTTCTATAGTGTTAAAAATGGATATCGTTTAGGGTAAAGTTTTGTGTTTAGAGTTTTGTTACTTACTATCTCACCTCTTTGGAGCTGCTGTAACAAAAATAAAGTAAAATAAAGTATTTCTGATTTTGCATTCAGCATTGTGCTGTGCAGGTTTGTGCACAACAAACTCACGTTACACAAAGTTTGTGCTTCAGGTATCACAGACCTGTTTTAACATCCCAGAGAGACTGAAGAAAGCTGGTGTCTCCGTCTATAATAATTAGAGTTTGTAATTATGACTTTGAGACAGACAGGACTGCTGTGGAGATTGTAAGGTCGGTTTTCAAACTTTTTTTTTTCGTTTTCTCTCATCTTTTGAGATCTATTTTATTCAATGAACAACAGAGAGATAAGCACAGCGGTTTGTGAAAGGATGTATGTAACCTTAGCCTTTAGCCGCCCAACAGGGACCGCTGTTTGTTTGTGAAACAGGTCGCTGAGCCTCACATATCTATAGATATACAACTACCTCCATCACAGCATGAGTAGAAGCCCAAAGAGTCAAACGTCCTCGTATCTGGCCATTTTTAGGAGCGCCAGGAGAGTTAGCTGAGCTTATTTCGACTTTTTGCAACTATAGGAAGTTGGCAGCCCAGTGTGGTCGACAGTTTTATTGTTGGAAGACTACACGTGCCTTTGTAGATGATGTTTCATATTATTGCCAATTGTAAACACTGTAAGAGGGAAGCGTAGCCTAGCTTAACTTGCGTCCCGCCAACACCAGCATGCGAAACATCCGGTTCACGTCCTTCAAAATAAAGGTGCTAGCGCTTCAACATTTTTTAATTAGGCAAAATTCTCCTGCTGTCCTGTTCCAAATCACTTCAATAAATGTTAGTTTGCTCTTTCTTTTAGTGGGTACTTAACCAATCACAGTACAGTGAGACCCTGTTGTTAAAATATGACATTCAAAGTGTCCGGTTTCTTCTGAAAGCGTGAGACGCATGCGGGAAGGAGTCGTGTGGTTGTCATGGAGCACAGGTTAGAGCACCTTGCTTCCACGGTTTCTGGTTTTCAAAAATAAACTTCATCTAAAAAACTCAATGTATCTTTTCGTCTATACTCGTTGTTTTCACAATAAAACGTCATCTAAAGAGCTTAACAATGAATCTTTTCTGTCTATGGTCGTTGTAAAATATCTGATTTGGAATATGTTCGATTGTTTGTCAATGTGTGGTGTGTTTATATGTAACAGTTTGTTATAAAACGTTGCGTTGAATAATAATTTACAAAATACCACCTTAACTGTGTGCTGAGCATCAGTTGAACCTGGCTGGGGTAATTTGGAGGTCTAAGTGATATAAAGTTTCAGAGCAGAAAAAACATAGATTAAGAATTTTATGATTGTTTCTATCTGACCATCACTCTTGTACAGTATTGGAACAGGGCGTCTTGCTATGGGCAATGTGGGCGGCCGCCAGGCAAATGTGGCCAGGACGGCGTGGTGGAACAGTATGTCTAAAATAAAAATTCTGGCACACCTGTAGCTGATATATTGAACCTATTCAGTGGCTAAACTTACAGGGAAAAAAAGTTGTGTTTATTACACATTCATTATGGTCATACACATTATAAACCCTATGGAAAGTATAAACCCCATGGAAAGAAGTTTATTATAAGTATACGTAAGCCTGACAGTAAATCCAATATTATCTGATATTAGGATGCAGATGGATCGGCATCATATGCCAGACAAGTACAGAAGATGTTTGAAACAGTGTCACCATTACATAGTTTATCCACCAAGTAGTAACACTTGTTTATTTTTCAGATGTGAAATGTAAAATGCCCTGCCTAGTACATTTCCTGGTCAGTTTTTAAGCTCTTAAATGTCCATATCAGTACTGACCTATCATTTAAGATACTTGCTAAATGTTCTTGTGGACTCAATACGGCCTCTCTCAATCACACTGATAAGGCCTCTCCCTGTGTGAGTGTGCCAATGTACCCGCAAGGTCACAGAGCTATAATGGATATCTACATGTGCTGCACAGGTACGGTTTCTCTTTTTTATGTATCTTGAGGTGCCAGTGCGCAGATACAAACTGTGTGAATTTCTTGTTGCAAAATGTACAGGCACTCACCAGTGTGAATGCAAAGCCCTCTTTGCGATGTTGATGCCGTGGTGAACTGTAAGCAAAGCCTGGGAACTAAATCTCTTCTCACATAAGAACAACAGGACTTTGGGCTTAGGGTGAATAAGGGAATGTGATCAGGTCTTTTTTGCTTTTATAAGGACTGAGTGCATTTGAATGGTCGTTCCGATGCGTGAACAACGTCATTTTTTTTCAGGAGGAACGAGATGCAAAGGTCTTGCCACACTCCCAGGTGTTGTTACTGGCTCCTATGGCGTTATGTGACATCAGCTCTGCTTCCTGTCAATGACTGGTTCACTCTTTTTCTGAGGGCTCCTTATTTCTACCAAATCCGGATGTTCCTTCTTGCTTTCCACTGAGCATCTGGGTGCCTGAAAGGCAGCTTCACCACTGTTTCTGCCAATAGGAAACAAGAGGATTAGCAAGATTTGTCCGAACCAGAGTGAGAATATTTTACATTACTCAAAAAAGTCTATACAATACAAAAGATGCTCATCATCACCACCTGCTTCACCAGCTTCTTCAGAACATGGAGATGAAGTCAGTGGTGACGGCTCGTACTCGTGCAGCCAAGAGTTTGAATTAGTTTCATGGAGCTGTCGTCAGTCTCTTCATCATCCTCGAATATGTCTTTCATGCTACAACTGTCTTCTTGCTTCGCTGTCTTCTGTTCTGGCGTTTCTTTGCTGTCTACACCTCCCCCATCCGTTTTTTGATCAAAATGATCTTCGGATTCTGCCAAAGTCTGTTTAGACACAAGCGTGGAGAGAACAGTGTCTGACATGAAGGCAAAAAAAAAAAACACATCTTCTTTTCCCCAGAGCACTGATACACTGATGCAACATTTTCACTCACTAATTACTTAATTAGTAACTAAAAATGGAAAACCTCCACCTCTCTGCAGTCCAAAGCTTCTCTTGCTGGCGGTAAGTTTCCAGCTGGGCATAGTCAGGACCACTAACTGCACAGCGAACTGAGCTTACCACTAATTAGGGAGTAGATGTGAGAAGGAATTGGCAAAGCAAATGATACATTAGCATCACATTGACTAATGTTAAAAAATTATTACTTTTAGTCAACTTTTGCTGTCTCTGCTGGTACTGCAAAATCCTCTTCAGGTCTTCAGGTCAGGGACAAACTGTCAAATTCATAGTGAACATGGAGAATATCGGGAAAGAAGAGTTTGGCAGAAATCAACATAAACCATATCACATATTTGTAAAGAGTTTAAACTCCTGCTTCTTTCTCTGTGTTTTGGAAACATTTGTACTCTACTCGCTGTTACTACACAGGAAACTATGGCAACAATGGCTAATTTAGAAAAGTGGAATGATTTATCTTCACCCTGCCAGCCTACTTGGTCTTGGAGGAACTCTTCCAGTCTGAAGGAGAACTCCCACGCCAGGATCTGTAGTGCTGTATTCAACGGGCTCAATATAATAAAATATCAAAATCAAATATCATTATATATCAAATGTAAGTTAAATAATAACTTTCACAGATAGACAAAATAGATGCATATTTAAGGATTTAACCACTGAAAAATGTCGCTTAAACCTGCCTTGAAAAAAAATTATCTTTTACAGATTGGTCTCTCAGTAACGTTTGAATCAACTCCCAAATGATGACTTTGAAATCTCCCCTTCTCCATCTTGATCCTGTCATGAAGTCTAGCGGTAGTTTATTTGATTATCATCAGTTTTCCACACAAATCTGTCCTGCTTAATACAAAGTGTTTATGAATTTTGCATCTAAATCTGAAATTAAATAAATCACCCTGTTTGTTGTCTGTTGGAAACATAAGATGTCCTGAATGGCTTTACAGTCAACCTTCTCATCGTGTTTAATAATTCAAGGATGAGCTGAACAACAAAGTGAACCTTTATGATTAACTTTCAAAATAAAATGAATGAAAACAAAAAGAGCTTTACTTGTGGAAGTGAAACGACGTTCTCTTCATCAGTGCTGCAGTGTAAGAGTTGGTGTCGGCTAGAACTCTGAAGATTAAATTTACACTTATAAAGCTGACTTAGTGATATAGTGTCCATTTGTTGCCAGTTCCCATTTCAAGATTCACTACATTGTTTTATTTGATTCTTATTTCACTGCATATAATGACGAATGACGAAGCTTCATTAATCAAAGTTGCCTGTGGATATTTTTCTATGCAGAAATATTGAGAATTCACTTTTCAGGTAATAAGACTGTTTAATCTGCTTTCTTTCATTGAAGGTGGTGCCTCACAGACGATTACACTTTCAATTTCATAGCACGTGATGATGTAGCACTTTATTCAGATAAGTAGCATCCTAATTCATCAGCTTGCAGTTCATAGCACGTTGATGATCTTAGCACTTTTCCAGCACAACAACAGACGCTGTGCGCCAGAGTGCTGTATCAGCCAACAGCTTTGCCATTATGGGGATCAATTAAATCACTACACTTTCACTATGACAGTTTGTTTGTATAGCCCCACTCATTGTCTCAAAAGCTTCAAAGGCCAACAGTAATCCATCCATTATCTATAACTGCCTGAGGATTGCAGGGGACTGGAGGAGGAACCCACACATACACCAAGTAAACATATAGTAATAATTTGCACGTTCTGATATCCAGATGCCATTTTCCTTTTCATTTCTTATCTCTACTTTGACTGTTTTCTCTCCACAAATATAAGAGCAGGAAAAAGATGCCCACGACTGTCTTGATATCCACATTCACTCACCTCAACCCTCAGTCCCAGGATGAGCTGAGTCTTCTGTTTGTAGTTCAGAAGCTCTGGGACCATCTCTGTCACCAACATGATAAATTCAGCTATTTTTTCATATTGATATAAATTTCTCTCCGGGCCACCTGCCACATGCAGGCTGACATCAACCTCCGTGGAGGAACCAGGAGGCGAGGGATGACAGAGGAAGATGATGACCTAATAGAAGGTAGGCATAGAAACAAATAAACAACAAATTATTAATTTGTACAGTCTCAAACCTTAAAGCAGATGCACAACAATGTTATATTTATCTCACAGTAGCATTTTTGCAGTTATATTACATCTTCATACACATGCAGTCACACCTGCAATAACTGCCGTAAATACGTGTTGTAGGGCTGTAATTGATTATTATTTTCATTGACATTATTCATTGACCATTATTTTCTCAATTAATCAACTAATCATTAATCTATTAAATGTCAGAAAAGTTAAATACGGCCAAGCCCAAAGATATTTACAATGATATAAACTGAGAGGACAGCATATCGTCACTCTTTATCAAGCTGTAACCAGAGAATGTTTGGTTTTTAATTCATAAATTACTTAAATGATGATCAAAAGGTTGCAAAAGATTTTTTGTTTTTGTCTACAAACGATGAATTGTTCTTTCAGGCTGTAATCTTTTAAGTATGATAGAGAATTGGAACCCAAAATTTCATTATTAAGCACATGAATATAATATAAAGATATTAGCTTGTCAAGCAATGCGTGCAGTATAATTTTTTGTCTCTGAATTTATTAGCCCAGATGGGATTAATGATAACATTTAGTTTCTGCTCCACACTCCGAAGCAGAAGGTGGCAATAATGAGCCAATCGTCTGGCTGCTTTAGTCTATACTATTAGGTCTTTTCCATTGGTACTTTTGACCACACAGTCAAACCACATGTTTCTTTGTGTTTTAGAATACTGCCATAAAACAACCAGAAAATAATGTTTATTTGCTTTGTACTCGCTAATGTTCCCTCTTGTCATACAAGTCAATCTCTTTTTCTCTCTTGCTGCAACCAAGAGAGTATTCCATCCAACACATAAATGTATTAAAGGTCTAGTGTGTAGGATTTTGGCACCAAGTAGTGAAGTTGCAAACTGCAACCAAATGAATACTCTGCCCCACACTCTCTCCCTCCTTCCAAGCATGTGTGCGAAAACACTGGCAGCAAATTAACATAAAAAGCAACGGCCATCTAGATCAGTGTAGTTTGTCTATTTTTGGGCAACTGTACAAAAATGGTGGTTCAAAATGGCCGGCTCCATGGTAGAGGACCCTCTCCCACTGTATATGTATATACAGATATAAAGAGCTTTTAAGACAAGGAAAACACAATTATTCATATATTCAGGTTATTATACGCTGATGAAAACATACTAGTGGATATTGATTCAATTCCTGCAAAGAAAATATTCCCAATCTTACACACTGGACTTTTAAGGTTCCCACTGTTGATATAAAAGGATATTTTGTAAGCACAAAAAAGAAAAATTTATTTTTAAGTGATTATAAAAGCATGAAATCACACTTATGAATATATTATTGCACGTCTGCCTTGTTCTGTAAATAAAGGCCCCAAATCTTACACACTGGATCCAAGAACACTAACGTCGGGTGATTTTCACCCACACAATTCTTGTCATGTGATTTTCATTGTGTTGCTGCTGTCTGAGTTGCATGGGTCCTTGGGTAGCTTCAGGCTGCTCACTGATGTCATTAATGTTTGTTTCCCTCCTCCCATCTATTTTTTTTTTTTTTAAGAGGCATGCGTTCAGGGGATTTTCACCGGACGTTAGTGATAGAGAGTGCCATTTTTTGTCTATATGTCCGTGATGCAGAAAGTCGGTGCCTTCACCAGACAAGGCTTACGTGTCCCAGGAATGGGTGGACCAAAGAACAAGTTCCCAGCCCCATTTTTTTCTTTTTGTTAGGAAATTTCTCATTAAGGATTACCTGATTTTTTAAAATAATTTGGCTGCCTTTTTAAAAAGGTCCCCCATGGTACCTTTTTATTTTATTTTATTTTATGTGATATTGTATATTGGGAAATTAAAGAAGAGTACTACAATTTGGCATACAGTGTTGTACTTTTACATTTATTATATCGGGTAAAATATACCTGATGTTAGTGATGGTGTAGTGTTCTAGGGACAATGCAAGGACACTCCGCAGCAGCAGGGGGCGTTAATGAGCCTGACCCGCGCTGGGTGTCAGTCCGGCAGGGAGGGAGGGAAGGAGCCGCTGTAGTACAACAACAACAACAACTCCTCTCTGAACTTATCGGTACATTTCGACCAAATTAAACTCTACTGCGGCCAAGCAGAACTACTCAGAAGCGTTTAATGTTATCAAACGTGTTATATAATCTCTTTCTAATACGTAGTTACAAGCATACTCGGTTTAGATACAGACTTTTTTCTTTTTTTTTTTGCCATTTCGGGAGCGCGTTAGCTTAGCTTAGCTTAGGTAACCGTTAGTAGCGGATTTGACAGCTTGTCAGTCAACTTGTACAACCTGTTTATTTATGTTTATACGTCCAGCACAAATGCTTTCAAGGATAGTGAAGCTTAGCTCACGTTTTAGGTAATAAAAAAAAAACAACTTCCGGATCCCTGCTTTCAAAATAAGAGCCCGAGTGAGTTCATCACAAGTTAACACCTAGTTTTGCTGACTTGGAAGAAAATGGAAAACAAGGAGTTGTCTGGCAAGTAGTCGCTTACGTTTTTGTCATAACATAACTTTTATATATATATATGTACATTTGTGTGTATGTATACACACTCCTGTCAAAATGACTCCCCCCTCAAAAAAAGCAAATAAAAATGCATGTTTATTCATAGTATCATACGCCATTCTACGTATGTTATACCTAAAAGTATGTTTATGCTGTACTTTTACTTGCAACCTTTGAACACAAGAGTTGAGGAGCTGCAGGACCACTTCAGCACTCCTTGTCATCATATATACCAATCAGCCATAACATTATGACCACTGAAATGATCTCATTATCATGGTACCTATCAGGTATCAGATATTAGGCAGCATGTTAAACATTTTGTCCTCAAATTTGATGTGTTAGAAGCAGGAAAAAATGGGCAAGTGCAGATGAACCTGCAGTGATCAGTACCTATCAAAAGGTCGTCCAAGGAAGGGACAGAGACATGGACAGCCAGGGTTCATTGATGCGCATGGGGAGCAAAGGCTGGCCCCCATGGTGGTCCAATCCAACAGACGAACTGTAGCTCAAATTAACACAGTGCATCACAGTTCGTCGTCCACAACAATGGACATGTGGGTATGAAAACTGGACTAAAGAGCAATGGACGAAGGTGGCCTGGTTTACATCACGTGGATGGCACCAGGATGCACTATGGAAAGAAAGGTGGCTGCTTGTGGCAGTGTGATCGTCGCAGTTTGTTTCGTATAGGACGATGTAGCCGCAGCCATGCTGTACTGCAGAAGCACCAACAATGGGTATGTGAACATCAGAACTGGACCACAGAGCAATGGAAGAAGCATGATGTTCTAGAAAATCCTCTGTTGGGAAACCTTGGGTCTTGCCATTCACGTGGATATTACTTTGACACGTACCACCTACCTCAGCATTGTTGCAGAGCACGTACACCCTTTCATGGATACAGTATTCCCTGGTGGCCTCTTTCAGCAGGATAATGCGCCCTGCCACAAAGCAAAGAGGGTTCAGGAATGATCTGAGAAACACAACAACGAGTTCAATGTGTTGATTTGGTCTCCAAATTCCTCAGATCTCACACCAATCGAGCTGTCTGTGGAATATTCTGGACAAACAAGTCCGATCCATGGAGTCTGTACCTCGCAACTTACAGGACTTCTGCTAACGTCTTAGTGCCAGATACCACAGCACACCTTCAGAGGTCCAGTGGACAGGTCAGGGTCAGGATATTCCCTCAGTTGGTGTTTTGAAGGCTATATTTGAATAGCATCATTTCAAAACCTTTCAGTGACTGCTTGTATCAGCTTGTTATCACTGCTGTAATAAACATCAGCACCTCAGGTCAAACTCAAAGCCACTCTGGGCACATTTTAGTTGAGAAGGATGTTTTTTGGAGATTGTTCCCTCAGTTTTATGACAAAGATTTGAAGTCAGAGCTGAGCAGGAACGCTTTGATGCACCTCCCTAACGGAAAGGGGGTTCTCCATGTAGTCCCAGTTCATCCTGTAGATGTGAAGATGTGCTCTATCAGATCTATCAGAGCCACTTATAAATTGTAAGCTTTAGTGATCGAGTTGAAAAGTTCGAAAATCGCAGAAATCCCTACACACCGTAACAAGCCCATCATTCACTCAGACGAATGAGATTGTATGAGTTGTTACGCGTGAATTAAAACAGGCAAAACAAATGTCGATTGAACAATTTAAGAAACAGAACAAGGAGAAATTTGTCGAGAGAGAAAATTATGCCCAAATGTACATAAATGTCCACAGTGACATGAGAGGTAAAGACATGTACAGAGGTGCAATCTCTCATTTTATAATGTCCTTTTACTTGATATTTATGTAACTTTGCTAAAGTTAAGACCTTTACTTCACTTAAAATGACTATAAATAGACTTTTTCACAGTCACCAGGTGTTTCCAATGATACTAATTAAGGTTTTCAGTGAACCAATGGCAGCACCCTAACTAGGTTTGACCTGAATGGAAGGGCACCTTAATTAGTATAATAAGTAACACCTGTGTGGTGTCTGCCTACTATTTCATGTCAAAAGGGCTGCTGTGAAAAAAAGGTTTATCGTGATATTTCCACTTTTACTTAAGCAAAACATGTGAATACTGCTTTCAGCACCCCGACCTCTCCTTGAGACCTTTGCCAAATGGAGAGCCAATGGCGCCATCCAGCGTTGTGAAGTCTGAGTTGCCTCGCTTGATCCGGTCTCCGTCAGCCAACCAGGAAAGAGGGCTTGCCGTGATCTGGACTGAGGCGGATGAGACCAGAAACCTTTGTTCTGTCTCTCTTCCCAATGCGAGAATAAAAAAAAACAAGAGGCTGTCAATGCGTCCTTCACAACTGCGCTCACATCCAGTGGGTTGGCGATCGCAGATGGACGTTTTATCAATCAGAAATTAACAGATTTTTCTCTTTTTTTTTATTTGGCTTATTAGCATTTTTTTTTCTCCCTGATCGCTACAACCCGAGGGGGACATATCTGGACGTGTGGTTTAAAAAAAAAAAAATCTTTTATATTTTATTATTTTCTGTCAGCTGCTAAATGGAAATAAAACGCGGGGATGAAAGTGGAAGCAGTCGAGGTGCGTGCACGCTAATGACAAATCAGTTTGACACTGATCCCTGATCTGTGCTGTCATCAGTTAGTTTAACGCAAATTAATATCTGCATAATATTCCTGCAGTGTACTAACTTGATCATCTCAGGTGCATCACTCCATCAGGGACTCATCGGTGTGATAAGAAGATTATAACAGTTATTTGTTCCTATATTCTGTCAGACATTCAAGGGGCTGCTCAGCTGTGGATGTGAGTTTGTTTTGAGTTTGATGGATGCTGCTCAGTGCATCTGAGGGCACCGCTGTCATGTCATTATTTCAGCCGGCTTTTTGTCACTATAAATCAACTTCCCTAATGCATACTGTCCTGTTGGACAACATGTATGGTGTCAGGGGGAGGATGTTGTTCGCTCAAGCGCTGATGTATTATATGTACAGACATTTAAGTGAGCTGTGGATCGTTTTGCATGTGTAAAACAACAAAATTCAGTTTAGTAGATCTAAAGAAAATACTTTGTTTCCAACTGAGCCACCACACATGTAATAAGGGAAAGATTAATAATAGTAATAATAATTATCTAAGCTAACTGTACCAAAACAATGGACAAACTGCTGCACGTTTTCTTCTGCCGCAACATAAAAATCTGAACATATCAGAGAAGCTACAATATTTAGCCATCACCCTTCATGTGAGGAACCTTCATGTTTTAGTTGTTCACTTTGAGATGTTTCCTTTTCACACGTAGGAGTGAGCAATCCATGCAAAATCTTTGATTGCGGTGTATGTGTGAGAGTTTATTATACACTAATCAGCCACAACATTATCACCACCTGACTAATGTGTAGGTCTCCCCTTTTGCTGCCAAAACAGCCCTGACTTGTCGAGGCATGGAATATACTAGACCTCTGAAGGCGTGCTGTGGTATCTGGCACTAAGATGTTAGCAGCAGATCATTTAAGTCCTGTGAGTTGTGAGGTGAGGCCTCCATGGACGTCCCACAGATGCTCGACTGGAGTGAGATCTGGGGAATTTGGAGGCCAAGTCAAGACCTTGAGCTTGTTCTTATCTTCCTCAAACCATTCCTGAACCCTCTTTGCTGTGCGGCAGGATGCATTATCCTGCTGAGAGAGGCCATTCGGGGAATACTGCTTCCATGAAAGGGTGTACACGGTCTGCAAAAATGCTTAGGTGTCAAGGTAACATCCACGTGAATGACAGGACCCAAAGTTTCCCAACGGAATATCGCCTAAAGTGCATTGCCTCGGCTTGCCTTCTTCCCATAGGGCATCCTGGTGGCTAGAGATGTCAAATTTAGATCATTTTACACTTTTTCTGATTCACTCACTTAACAGATCCAGATCTTACGAGTTCTTTGAGTCAGTATGTCAATAGGCATTTAAATTCTACCAGTGAAACATAAGCCCTGCTGTCTTCGGCTACAAACAAGCTAAATTAATTCAAATTTGAGAGTTCTTTCACAAGGGGGGCACTGGAAATTTTCATCATTAACTATTAGGCTGTTAGTAGTCCCAACTGTTTATGTTCAGCTGACACAAAAACATATATCTGCAATGCTTGTGAGTAAGTTACTAGGTTAACCTACACAGCAGTATTTCTTTTACATTCCATCATCTTGGTTATTGCTGTATTTGACTTCTTGGGGAAGTCTTCATCAGTGCACACAGTATGCAGAGCATGACAGCACCACTCCCTGAAATCCACTGAAGAGTCTGAATCTGTCTCGTTAAAACCAAGTTCAAAGAGCGAATCTGGGTCACCTGGGTCTGCTGAATCAGCGATCCACGGGTCTTTTGTATCTCTCCGATGTTTCCGGCTCTGTAGGATGTACCCTCTGATCCAGCTCTACCAATCTGCTGGATCTGCCATGTCTTGTGCCGTGTAGAAAGTGCTACTGAGGAAGTTCCCCTGATTTTACTCGTGCAGGATGCATCTGTGGATCTGGATCCTGATCTGTGATATTGGTTCTGAGTCTGCAGGAAGTTATGCTGATCCACTGTCAGCCTGAAGGAATTGATAACAGTGGCAATAATAGCAGGATTTCTGACAGCTACTTGGGTGGATGGACTGGGATATGTTGTAATGACGATTGTACAGGTTAAAAGGAGAATAGTGAATCACGCAAGTTATGGCTTTAATTTGTATATATGATCTGGTGTTAGGCGGGTGTAGGACTGTAAGGATCCGGGTGAATGATTTGGATAAATACACCACTACTGGTGGGATGTGTTCTTCAGGTAAGCGCCGCACAAGCACCCGGCCATCCGCGTGATGTAAAAGAAAACATGATTCATCAGATGAGGCCACCTTCTTCCATTGCTCTCATTGGTCCAGCTCTGATTGTCCATGTGCCCATTGTTGATGCTTTCGGCAGTGCACAGGGGTCAGCATGGGCTGGTCTAGCTACACAGCCCCATACACATCAAACTGGGCTGCGCTGTGTGTTTCCTGACACCTTTCCATCAGAACCAGCATGAACTTTTTTCAACAATGTGAGCTAGACAGGCCGGCCTTTGCGCTCACCACGTGCATCAATTAGTCGGTTTACTGACCACCAGGTACAGAACAGCTGCAGACCGCAAGAGCTGCTCCTTCCTCTTAACACATCAACGCCTAATATATCCCACCCACTGACAGGTGCCATGATAACAAGATAACCAGTGTGATAATCAGTGTCAGTGACCATCATGTTGTGACTGATGTCGTAAATCAAAACAAGCTCAGTTTCATAGCTTTTCTCAGGCTTTTGATCTTATCGCATAATCTTAAGCAGATGGAGTTATTTGCAAAAAAAATTATAATAATTACCAGATGATTGTGTCTGGGTCAAATGCAACTATAGATGTTACTGAAAAATCATCAGACGATAGATTGGGAAAAGCCTTTCCTTTAAAAAGAAAAAAAGAAAACTCTGTTGTAACCAATAGATGTTTTTGTTCAGGTGCTTCATGTAACCTGGTTATTGGGTTTCCTGTCTTAGGTTGCTTACTCAAATGTTAATAGACGTTTGCTCACTTTGTCTTCAGGTAATGATCTTCCAGTCCACTATCTACGCCTCCTGGCCCCGCCTTTGCAGCTTTTGTCAGCTGCAGTGTGGCAAGTAGTGCAGCAGGGACTCGTGGACCACTATGGGATGCTGGAGGAGTTTGTTACCATGGTGACGGAGCTGGTCCCAGAGCTGATGAGTTACAGTCAGAGGGCTCAGCTTATACTGGGACTCAGGTCCAGGGTCAGTATTTATCACTGTTTGAGGTGGCACTTGTGCTTATTTTAGGTTGTTTCTTGTTAATAAAAACCAAGAGGTGAATTTCAGATTAATAATCAATGTTAATCAGCTACTGAGTATATAATAACCACTTAAATTCAGTGTTACAGATACAGTTTAGATAACCTGAGACATGAGTATTTTCTCACATTCACTGGGATCCAAAAGTCTGAGACCACATTAAAAATATCTTCACGTAAAACTGGAAATAATTCAAAAGTTTGAGGATTCAGAAAGGAAGTCAAAGTGTCAAGAAGTCAAATAGTTTTTCTCAGCAAAGAAGGGCTTTCTCAGAGTCAAATCACGGCTGGACTTTGGGCTAGGTTTCTAAGAGGGCACAAATGGGATTAGTCGTCATAAGAAAGGCCAAAAGTGACCCCACCATCAGAAGATCAATACATCAGGCTTAGTTCCCTGAGAGCTAGAAAAGCATCTTCATCACAAATACTGTTACTATTATTATCCAGTTTTTTAAAAAGGAAAATCTATGCACTATTTAAATCACTATTTAAGTTCTGTAAAAAGAAGGCTGTCTTCTCGTCTCAGAGGATGAATAACACTTCTCAGGGGGTGAAACAAGACCCAATGCTTGAGGTAGAAATACCAGAATGTCACAGTGGAATTACTGATGAATCCATGCCATGAAATTTATGGCAGTAACAGAAGTGAAACACGGTGGTGGGAATATTCCAGTCTGAGGCTGTTTTTCCAACTTTGGAGTTGAACACATGCTCTGAACTGACCAAGGAGAAGTAACAGTCCACCTCTGGTTTGCATTTATGTGGAGAAGGATTCGTACTACAGCAAGGTGATAACTTTGAACCACCTCAAAGCTTTGCAAGAACTACTTGACAAACCAAATACTAAGATATTCTAAAGTCTTTCCAAATACTGAGTCATTCCTACACCATCAAGAGCATCCGGACAGCGAACATCACTGTCTGGTACAGAAGCAGCACAGAACAAGACCACAAAGCTCTGCAAAGAGTGGTTCACTCAGCTGAACGTACAATAGGTTGTGCTTTACGCTGACATTTATACCAGACGCTGCAAAAATAAGGCTAAGAGGATCATTAAGGATCCCAACCATCCGGATAACGGCCTTTTCTCCCTGCTGCTATCAGGAAGAAGGTTCCGGATACACCAAGCCAGCAGTGAGCGGCTCAGCATGAGCTTCTACCCTCAGGACCCTCGGATCCAAAACGAGGACACTGCCTAAGACTTAAAATACTTTTCTGACTTACTTATTATTGCTTATGTAGTCCCATTAACATATTCACATTGCTTCAAACAAATGGAAAATAGAAACATCTTGGTTAGTGGTCTCAGACTTTTATACCCCCACTGTACATCTGTACACATCATTTACGTACCAGGACTGTTTAAATGTGATGTATTTGATTTTTATGTGTGTGTGTGTGCAGCTGGTGCTGGAGATGTGTCGAGGTGAGCACCCAGTAGACATGCAGACTATTCAGCCACATCTGGATAGAATTAAAGCTCCTATCAGCACAGCCAAGGATCACCATGTAAGTAAACATGGAGTGGAAGTTTTCTGGCTCAGTTGTTGACTGATTGACTCTTGACTGTTGAGTTTGTTAATGCCTTTTCTTTGATTTGTGTGTAACAGGTTACCATCAACCAGGTGGAGGAATCGGAGGTGAACTTTGTGGAGTTGGTGCATTCATTACTGGAGGATCCCTCTGAAAGAAAACACTTCTTCCAGGTATGGCACTCACTCCTTAATGTGTTGTTGTACTTTCTATTTGGCAGAGCGGGAAATGTTTTTATTTGCGCCTGCATAAAATAGTTTTTCTATTAGCACTCAGGCAGACTTGACTGCGTGTAACACTACTCTTATAGACTGTACTATCAGTACAAAACAGTACAGAACATTTCATTTCCCCTGATCTGATTATCTCTCCTAGTGGTTCTGGCTGTGGTGATCTGAATCTGGTCTGGTGTTCTCTGCGTACACAAAGGGACTAGTTATAACTGTAACATTAAAGACGGCTACCAAACAGGCCTGTCAGGCTTCATCATCACAACACAAGAGATGGCGCTTTAATCCAATCGCTAGAGGCAGATGTGACAGAAAGAAACATCCTGAAGGCAGCTGCACCATTTCAGGAGTTCAAGGTTTTGAAGCGTCTGTGCCAAACACAATGTTTGAAACACGGTCAGCGAGTGCAGTGAGCGTAGCCGTGCTGTACATCAGTGCAAATCAAACAACCCCCTCCACAAACGCACACTGCAGCAGCGAACTCACTGGGTCAGGACACAGTTTCCCAACAACAACTCATCTTAAATGTCTCTCTCTCCATCTCTGTCTCTCGTTCTCATCTGCAGGAAATCTTTCCCGTATATTTTGGCCCAAAATATGATGCAGCACTTGAGATGCTCGTGTGGGAGTTCATATCAAGACTGGAGGAGCTGATGCCAGTTCCAGACTTCACACAGGTGCTATGTTTTTTTTTTTTATAACTCTTTGAATTTTTTGGCATGCATTATCAGCCAACGACATGATCATAGTCATAATAATATTACTACCTCCTTGTTATCTTAATTGCTTTTAATCTATTTCTGTTTATTTGTTTGAATTTGCATGAAATATGTTGTGTACACTCCCCACCACCCTATGAACTTCCCTAGTAGTGCTGCTATCAAGGCATTTTCAAACAGGCACATCATTCAAAGCCACACTGCTGCTCACATTCATGCTTATGTAACAGCTCATATTTTGGCTACCGTTCTATCCCTATTTTGTTACCTGCCTACTGTAGTGTTGATGTTAAAATGAACTGCTCCCTGGGGAGGTTATCAGGCACCCATGGGAGGACTGCACTACTTGTTTTGTCTCTGCTGTTTATCCCACCGTCACAATAAGTGCAACACAAGACAATAGCTCTGGCATTATTTCAAACTGAATCGCTTTGTTGTTGTTTTTTTAAATAGGGCACATACAGTAGCTTCACTGCAGGTCTGAACCACTGACCCAGAGACAGATATAGAGGAGGGTTAACCGGGCGCAGGTGCAACCCAGTGTCCCAGTGGACTGCTTCCTCCTCTGTACCAAACAGTGTAGCAGAATAGCAAAAAAATAACAAACAAACTAACTCATTTGAACTCTCCGCGGACCTCTTACTAAAGCCAGTGACTTGATCTGTCTTCTCAGGTGGCAGCTTTGCTCGGAGACGCTCCGTCATTCCTAGGCGATTGTTTACAATCAGTTTTCCCGCCAGAGGACATGAAGGCTGTACTTGAACACCACAGAAACCTTGGCCACTTTGAAGAGAAAGGTACTGTATGCCCCTGGTTATAACTGTGATAAACAGTTAAACGACAGTTTAGAAATACTCGAACAACTGCTTTTCCTTAATTCCCCATATATCCAAAGCAGATATTATGTACTATAGGTTCACAACACAGCAGAGGAAACCAAGTACTAAGAGGGCATCTTTGTCATGCTCAATTCAACAGAGTTTTTCTTGTGTTCAAACCATGCTGGGGTCTAATTATCTGTGTATTTTCTCATTTGTAGATCCTAGATTATTACCAATGGATGACTGCATCCTCTCCTCCCTGTCTTTGCCTCCTGGGACCAAATCTGTCATGAAAACCACCGCCTGCCCACCTGCTCTCAAAGATTCAAACCCTCCAGAGCACAAAGAAAGTCTCGACGCTCCCTTCAACACAAGCAGCCCGGAGAAGGCGAGCAGGAGGAGCTCCGAGACAGCGAGACAAAGACCGAAGGACACTAGAGACTCGGGCAGTTGGCAGCTGCGGGTTAGAGGCGGGAACATTTGTCAGGAGAGGAAAGCGCAAGACACAGTTAGCGAACAGCCATGTGACGAAACCATAGACCTCACTGCACCTAATGAGACTGCGGACAAAGATTCAGCAGCTGATGACAACAGCCAAAGCTTGAGGGGAGGGCGGATTCTCAGGAAGAGGAAGCTGAGCGGAGGTGTGGACGTTCCCGCAAAACAGCCCGCAGAGGCAGCAGCTTTCTTGTAAGATTGTTAGAAAATGTTTTGTCCATTTGTTTAACACAAACACACGACCACGAGGTTTCCTATTGGTTCAATGGGTAGTTTTATCTTCCTCACTCATAGTTTATCAGTGACATGTTTATAAGGATGGCAGTGTTGGTCTGTTGGTCCATCATTTTGGATCTGTGTTGAAGTATCTCAACAACTTTTGAGTTGATTGCCATAAAACTTGATACATGATAGGCAGAGGATGAAGCTGGTGTATCTGGTGATTCCCTGACTTTTACTCTGGAGCTATCAGCAGGTTTACTTAACTTTTTAGTAAAATATCATCCTAACCAATCAATGGATCTAAAAATTTGCCATATCTGTGGTGTCAAAATTGTCTGAATTATTATTCCAAGATCCAAACGATCAAAATTTAAAGCAGGGCCACAAAATTAGAGGAATCGTCGGGTCAGAAAAAGGTGTGCGAGTCAACCTGTCAGTTTTATCCATCATGTATTTCTCTTGTCTCTTCAGGGAATCGTCTATTGATGATGAGAATTCAGGTGAATCTCCTTTAATCTCGATATGGGGAGATTATACAGGTTTGTACAGTTTATCTATGGATCAGTGGATACTTGCAGTCTAATCTTAAACGTTTGACTAACTTTTCCTGTTTCATTTTAGACACTCAGGAAGGTTCTTTCCCAGTTGTAACGGACACAAAAGTTCCCTGGTCGGATGAGGAGACACTCAATCTGCTCGACATCTGGGGGAAGGACTCGGTGCAGCGGGCTTTGAAGGGCTGCTTGAAGAACCGTCACATATTCACGCAGATCGCACAGAAGATGGCAGAGAGAGGCTACATGAGAACGGTGGAACAGTGCCAAACCAGGATCAAACGACTGAAGAAATGCTTCCGCCAGAACAACAAGTGGGTATTAAATGAACCATC
This sequence comes from Larimichthys crocea, assembly GCF_000972845.2. NCBI lineage: Eukaryota > Metazoa > Chordata > Actinopteri > Sciaenidae > Larimichthys > Larimichthys crocea. The sequence continues at coordinate 9,977,967 of NC_040030.1, read as the reverse complement.
ACCCGTCCTTTCTGCATGTCTTTCTGTTCAATCATTGCAAGCTGTCGGATCTCTCGCGTCTTAAATGTCACAACTGTAATCTGTGAAACATTACTCAACTGGAGTAAAATGGCTGTTTCCTTTTTTCCTGATCCCTAACATCAGAGGGAACTCCAGGCTGGAGTATAAATTTTACGAGCAGTTGAAGCGAATACTTGGCTCCTCAGCTCCCTCAGCTGTTCCCGAAGTCAGCTACGATGTGGAAGAGGTCGTCGACGAAGACGAGTCTCAAGATGGTGACGAGGACCTGCAGTTTCTCGGCCGCGCGAGCCAAGTGGAAATCGGTACAATGTCACACTTTTGTACTGCTGCAACAGCGATGTGATATGTTTTAGAACTCAGCTTGGTGTGACGGATCCACAAATGTAATACATTTTTAAGCTTAGTTCATGACTGCAACAGAAGACAGTGAACAGTGGCTATAACAAAGCCAAGGCCATGTATTCATGACTGCTTTTTTATTCAACCAACAGCAACAAAGCTTGAATAAAACTCTCTACTGAACTATTGAAGAAGCGGAGGAACAAAATAATTATAAAACGGTGCAGCAAAATGTAACATTTGCACAACAATTTTTGATTAATCTCTGCCAGTCTCCTGTTTTTGATCGTATAACCAATAGACTTTGTCTGTGGATTATTTATTCATATAAGATTCCCAAAATACATAGATACAAGAGATTACATAGAGTAAAGGTATTATTAAAGTACTGTACTTCACACACTGTGTTTCATATCTTTATTTAAGGAACTCGAAGTGTCCCATGGACAGACATGGAGACGTTGGCCCTCATCAACACGTGGGGTGAAGACAAGCTTCAGGGTTTACCCAGGACCGGACACATTTTCTCCATCATATCCAAAAAAATGAGCGCACAGGGCTTCTCACGAACACCAGAGCAGTGCCAAACAAGACTGAAACGGGTGAAATCCATTTTCAGGCAATGCTACCAAAACAAGTGCGTATGTTTACAGTAATAAAGAGTGAAAGGAGAAGTTAAAGACGTCTGTTGATTTACTGTTATTTGTCCACTCTCGATGCAGCATGAAGGGGCAGGAGCAAGTTGAGTGCAAGTTTTACAACGAACTGGGAAGAATTTTAGTGAAGGACTTCCCTTCGGTGCCACTGTTGGATGACATACCAGAGCCTGAAGACATGGACTTTCCCTCCTTCACCCAGCAGGAGATCGGTAAGCTCAAATTCTCTACTGACTGTGGAAAGTGTGGGAAGAGAGCTCAGATAATCAGCTGAGGTGTTTTTAATCACACTACACCTTCACATCCAGTTATTATACATGAGTGATCTCTGTGTGCTCCTGACACCTCGTGACAAGAATTTCATTCAGAGAGTTCTTTTGAAAGCTAAAATGTGTGAATATGTAAATCTTTAAAAGTTTTCTGATGCGGTGACGTAGGTATAGTTTGGAAACTGGTAAAAATAAAAGGGAGCCATAGATGCAGCTGAGCAAGAGCTCTGAATTAAACACAAAGAACAAATCTTCAGGTAATGGACCGTTTCCTTCAGGGAGCCACCAAAAATGTGTCCCACAATGCAATACAATGAGTTTATTTATGCCTTTTTCTCTTTTGATACCCTGCCCACTCTGTATGGTGTTATATGGTGCAGCTATATATTACATTTGAAGTTAATTTTAAGTTAATTTTGCAACACATTTCCAAATAAAAAAGGTTTAATTTATTAACTTATTTTATTTATTAAACATGTATTGCACAGTTTACTACACCTGTCACTCCAAAGTGAAACAGTCTTCAGTTATAGTTCTGTCAAACGTCTCAGAAACGTTAATTAAACATATTTTAAATGCCAAACTGTCATGTCATCAGACAACTAAATGGATCGTCATTGTAATAATAATAACTTAATGATTTAATGTCATTTTAATATCGTGTACAGTATACATCAGAACACAACAGTCGAGGTAGCATCAACAAAAGTAAAGTGTCTCTTTGGGTCTTTCAGAGTCTGCTCTGGGCATTCAGGAAGACAGGAAGAAAGTCCCCTGGTCGGACAAAGAGACCATCATCCTTCTGGAGATCTGGGGAGACCCACAGGTATCAAACATCAAAATTGAATTCTGCTTTTTAACTATGATGTAGTTAGACCTGTAACTCCCCTGTAAATCTGCCGTCTCGCTTCTCTTCAATAGTTTGTTGTTTGTTAAATGTGGCTGAAAGCTTTGATCATATAGGATGATTTCTCCCTTCTGTTCAAACGCAAAGTGTCTCGAGCAGAGCTCCACGATCACACGAACCATTAAATCAGTAGACATTTTGCCCGGGGTGATAAAAGGAATAACATATTTTTAATAAATGAAAGGGGAGTATATACTTGGGCTTATTTTTGTAAAAAGAAGAACTGCCTCTTCTCTTCATCTCCTTACATACAGCCTACTGTCACTGCCATAAATCTCAAACTTGGATTCATCAGTAAATAATATTGTTTTCTAGCCATTCATTGTAAAATGTTGGTATTTTTTAGTCCACCCCAAGTATTTGTTTCCTCTCCTGAGCGGTTAAAGTGGTTTAAAAACTGCTGTTTTTCCACTACAAGAAAACCGTCTTTTGACAGAACTTTTACTTTTTTTTATTTAGAAAATTCTCTATCTTTGATGAAGTTGCTTTTCTATCTTTTAAGAAACTAAGCTTGATGTATTGATCATCTGACAGTGGGTTTACTTTTGGTCTTTCTGATCGTGCTTTGGATACGACGGATCCAGTTTGTGCCCCATTAGAAAACTCGAGTTCAGCCTTAGTTTGATGTTCTTTGCTTAGAAAAAGTGTCTTTGACTTTCTGAATCCTCAAACTTTCTGATTTATTTCCAGATTTACATGAAAATCTGTCAGTGTAGTTTCAGACTTTTGCACCCTACTCTTACATCTAGGTCCAGCAGAGCATGAGACGCTACCCACACAACGGTCACATTTACACCGAAATATCAGAGAAACTCGGCGCCAACGGTTACTCCCGCAGCGCAGAGCAGTGCCACACCAGGATTAAACGTCTGAAAGCCAACTATCGACAGTGTCAGGAAAACATGAGGTAAAACCTGCACATGAATATATTTGTATACTGCACTGTACAGGGCGCGTCCGTGTTAATACAGCTGCCTTTTCTGTCCACAGCTCCTCCGGGACTGACAGAGTCGACTTTAAATTTTATGATCTGCTGGAACAAATCTTGGACAAACAGCCATCAACATCCTCCACCGTGGTGACGGACTCCATCGAAATATCAGAAGACTCCAACAGTGAATCAGTGACTGAAACAGGTAAAATATCACCTCAACTCGAGTGGATAAAAAAAACAGCATTACTCAAGAATACACAGTTTACTGATTGTAGCTCCCATCATATAGTCTTACAGTATTGATACCGGTGTGCAGTGTTTGAAATATGTTTGTAGAATATGTTTTTATAAAAAATTAAGTAGTAGTTCTGTCTCATCACATATGAGGTTTTTCTCTTTATGGTAAATTTTCCTCCAGTTTGAAGACTTTGTCAGGAAATTTCACATTTCTAATGTTTTGCATTTTGCATCAAACTCTTTTCTTGCTTTAATGTGTGTAAGCACATACTTGGGAGTATATGTATTGGAAATGTAATAGCATTGATACATTTAATTTCTGTTACTACAGTAACTTGTGATACCAAAGCATACCAAAGCCTGTACAGACAGTGATGATTTCTGTGTTTCTGCTGTAAGATGGAGAAATCAGCATGTCGACAGACAAACCAGCATCGGGCTCGTGGTCAGACGAGGAGACCCTGGCGCTTATCGAGATCTGGGCCGACGAAGACGTTCAGAGAGCGCTCAGGGGTTCGGTCCACAACGGACACGTTTACGCCGACATCTCGGAGAGAATGCAAGACCTCGGCTTCTTGAAAACCTCGGAGCAGTGCCGCTGGAAAATCAAGTCCCTGAGGAGCAACTTTCGACAGTGCTATGACAAGAAGAAGTGAGATTAATCTTTGCCTTTTTTATCTGTTTGCAAATAAAATCAAATAATAATGAAATATTGATGTGTTTTCACACCTTGCAGATGTGGAAGAAGAGTCGATTTTAGATTCTACAAGCCGCTGGAACAAATACTTGGACAGGAGGCAGTTTCTATGGATGAGTACGATGAAAAAGACGAACAAGCAGACCAAGATCCAGGTAGGTTTTTCCTTTTTTATTCACACAGCAGTATAAGAAAAGCTCCTTTAGATTCAAACATCAGATATGCTGTTGCATCCAGCTGAGATAGGTGCAGACGGTGTCAACACAGCATCGTGGACGGAGCAGGAGACGGTCACTCTCGTGGAAGTGTGGGCCGCAGACGACGTGCAGCACAGCCTGAAAACCTGCGTCCGCAACGGGCACATATTTGCGGACATCGCAGAGAAACTGGCTACCATGGGATACCTGAGGACGGCAGAGCAGTGCCACAACCGCATCAAAAGGCTGAAGAAGACTTACAGGCGGTACTGCAACACCCGGAGGTAAGTAAAATAGATGAGTGATACAGTGTGAGACATCATGAAAACATCAGCTGAAATCTGTGAGTTTGATTTACGTTTTCCAGAAGCGGAGGACGACCAGCTGCGTATCGATACTTTCACCTCCTGGCTCCGGTGCTCGGTGATAACTCTGTGTATGCTGATGTGGACAGTATTGCTGCTGACACCACCTTGCAACCCTTTATGGACAAGGATTCTGACTTGTGTATGTTTTTAAATATGACAACTGCTGCTGATATTATACAAATACCAAAGATTAAAACCCAATAATCAATCTGTTGTTCCTCTGCTTAGACGAGCAGCCCTCAGCCAGCCACCTCCTGTCCGACCTGAGCAAAAAGACGCCCTGGTCGGACCAGGAGACTCGCATCCTGCTGGAGATTTGGGGTGAAGACAGCGTCCAGCTCACCCTGAGGGGCTGCCTGAAGAACCGCCACGTGTTTGAGTACATCTCCGAGAAGATGAGTGAACGAGGATTCATCAGGACGTCGGAGCAGTGCTACTCCCGCATCAAGCGCCTTAAACACGGCTTCCTCCATGAAAAGTCAGTGACGACGACACTGTGATGCTTTTTTCTTTGTTTGACATCATAATCACAGCCAACATCAGGAGGACATTTGGCTGGTTAGATGTCAAAATTTATACGGTTTGTTTTGTTTTTCTCCTTTGAATTCAGGGCGGATTTTAAATTTTTCAGCGAGATGGATGAAATCTTCAGGAGGGAGCTGAAAGTGGACCGCTCAGTCACAGACACATCGGTAACAGATGAGCCCGATGACTACACACACCTGCCCGCTCAAAAGAAAGGTGAAACTTTGAGACAATCTACACTGCACAATGCAATGCTACGTGTCTTATTATTATTATTTGGATTATTATATGAATGTAAAATATGTCCAGCGTTGATGTGACCTTGTAACTCTCCACAAGGAAGCAGAAAGCACAGCCCAGCAGGGAATGATCACTTCCCCTCAGAGTGAGGCAGCCTACAGGTGGAGGCTGGAGTGGAGGTGTTCATATATTTATTCATGTTTCTGTAAAATATGAAGCTACAGCCAAGATCATCTTAAGAAGCTTGGCATAGACTGGAAGACAGCAAGATCTCACTACCAGCACCTCAAACACTCACTAATTAACACATTCAATCTTTACATTTCAGTTCTTTGACGGATTAAACAAAGATCATTCATTAGTGAGGTTTTTTTTTAGAGGTGCTCGTAGGTGAATTTTGGCTTAGCTTTTACGCTAAGCTAACCAGCTGCTGGTCCTAGTTACATTGTTAGCACACAAACCTGAGAGAGCTATCGATCTTCTCACCTAAGTCTTGGCGAGAAAGAACATTTCTCATATTTTGTTCATATTTTAGCATTAAAAATCGAATCAAAACTGAACCTGAGACAGAATAAGCAACTCAAACGATCAATCAAACGACAGATGCAGCAAAAGAGCTCACACAGAAACAAAACTTGTCTGTCTGTGTCTTGAAGGAGGGGAAACTCTCTCTTCATAATTGTCTTTTTAGTTGTTTCCTTTCATAAAACTTCCATTAAAAAAACTCACACTTTTAGGCAGCACTCTTTGTGTTGCGTTCAGTGTCACATCCTTTTGTGCTTCTCACCTTGTTTCCTGTGAATGAGCACTCTTTAATTCTGCTCTTTTTCTCTGAACATTAGTGGTATAGTATGTTTTTCTGTCTGTAAGTGTATAACAATTTCTCATGATTATAATTATACCATATAGACAATGACACTGTGTTGATTGTCTCAGGTACACCATGGGCAGCTGACAGCTCTAAGCTGCCCTGGAGCGACGGTGAGACACAGTCCCTCCTGGAAATATGGGGGAGCGAGGAGATCCAGGCGAACCTGAAGGGCTGCACCAAGAACAAACACATCTTCATCCAGATCGCCGAGGTCATGGCCAGCCAGGGCTACCAGCGCACGCCTGAACAGTGTCAGACCAGGATAAAGAGGCTGAGGGCCAATTTCAGACACTTCCTCGAGGGCAGAAAGTAAGTCTTGTTTTGTTCGTTCATGAGAGACGTCTACATACTCTGAGCAAGACTCGTGTCATTTGATCCACTGCTGCCATAACGAGCTCTGATATTCTGTTTCCAGAGGAGAGAAACAGGAATGCAAGTTCTTCGACCAGTTGGTGCAGGTTTTTGGCAACAAGTATGTAATAAACTCTGACCCCCTGACCGAGGACACAGCCGATGGCTTAGGTAAGAAGTTACTGTTGTCTGTTACGGTTGCATCATGCGGTGGTTGGCAGTGATTTATCTCATATTTACTTTGGGGAAGATTCATCAGTTATCTGCAGTCTATTCCTGTTTCAAATGCCACTTTGAGGAGGGTTTTTTCCAGTAGTGTAAGAAAATAAAACTTGAGAGGATATAACTGTCTTTTATTTGTACTTTTAAATAATAATAATTATTATTATATAATAATTAACTCTGTTTATATAGCACCTTTTAAAAACAATTCAATTTAATATTTTTACTTTGTGTGATCCAGAGACCTGAAACTGCCCCTCACCACAGAGTGAACTCAAGAGGACGGAGCAGCTGCAGACTGACAGAAGAACATCCCGAAGAGAAAAAACATTCATGGTGATAACGGCTGTGCTGTGCAGCTGTTTACAGATGACAGAAGAGAGTCTGTCCAGGCTCACACACAGATCTTCGTTTGCCTCTGTATATACTTCAAATACTTTTACATTCTTCATACACACAGACCTGCTGCAGGCTTGGTCGTGGTGTGAGTGTGATAGTGAGTGTGACACTGAGTATTTGAGTGTGGTATGTGTGTGTGTGTGTGTGTGTGTGTGTGTGTTAGCATTCCTCCACCAGAGTGTCTTTGTAATTATTTAGAGCCATGACATTAAAACCAGGAAGCTCAGGGCTCGAGGGACAAACATGGATCTCTGATCTTGACCTGGTGGGAGTCACAAAATGCTGTTCTCCTCCAGAAATCGTGTTTTTACTGGTACTTTAATTATTTTGTACTTGAACTACGAGTGAGTGATTCAAAGCACACACACACAAAAAAAAAGAATACACACAAAAATGCCTCTCTTACTGTAACCACAGCGTACGTTTGCTTTGTCGTCTTAATTCAGTCCTCACTTGTTGAACTTTGTGTCCTTGCACTTGTTTGGATGTTTGCGATGTGAAAATTGAATTCATTAAGTTAATTATTTTTTACACGGTATAAGTTAATCTTGTCCAGAACTGTATTTATTTAAATTATTGTTTATGTATTTAAATGACTTTACTTATGTTACACTTCAAACTTTATTAAAGCACATTTTTCCACAAAGACTTTTTGTCAGTTCATTAAAACTAAAAACTAAATTTAATTGAGAATTTATTGATTTGTTTGATTAAGTTCGTCCACAAGTCTTCAAAACTGTTGACTGTACGCAAGAAAACAATAATAATGACATATACAGTATAATAATTATTTATTGTTGCTAAACTTACGTAGGTTTATGTCCTTGCTGCTCTTGTTATTCAAAATGTTTCCTGACACTGAGTAACAGTAGACACCAGACGTGGAGAGCAACAAGCTTTACTATACAGCTGCTGTTTTTATTCTTTATAAGGCAAGAAATGGAAAGAAAATATTTAAAATTAAATGTACAATTTACAAAGTGTTTTACTTTATTGTAGAAGCAAATAGAGTTATTCAAATGTAATTATATAAATCATTAGTAAATAATTAGTTCACATGCTTATGTTGTCACAAACAATGACATGATCCACAGGATGCAAATCGCTTCCTGAAAAAAAATATTTTTGTTGTCACCTGGCTCAGCAGACAGTTTCAATTCTCCAGCTGCCTCACAAGGAAAACGACCAAAGAATTACCCCAGACAGATGTTTCATCCTGAGAGCAAAGAGGAGGAGGAAACTGACGTTCCACTGTCAGGACTCCACCTGTGTATGGAGGGTGAATAATGCCAAGAAAAGTCTTGTCCTACATTAAGTGAATGCATGTAGATCACCATAGTTTCTCACTTACCTCATGTGATCCAGACTGGATTTTTAGTTGTGCTCAGGACACACATATGGGACTGTACTCAAAGTAACAGGGTAGGGAGAGGAGCTGGACCTTATATTTGACTTTAAAAACAATACAAATCTTCTCCACGCTCCTAACTGTCTAGTTGTTTTTCTTGTTTGGTTCTTTGTTCTTTATTATAAGAAACCAGCACTAAGCGTCAGTGTAGAAAACTGGAAACGAGCAACAGCTGCCTCTGTCAGAGTCTAACATTTTCTATACCTCAACTTCCCCACCCTGTGCCCTCTGTGGCTCTGTAACAACATTACACTCCTGCCTCTTTTGCTCCTGACAGACGTGAGTCATAATTACTTTGACCACTTCAGGGCTTTGCCACATGAACATAAACGTAAGTTGTTTTTGGTCATTTCCTGAATCAATTCAGAGTATTGTGAAGTGACTGTTATACAGTATATATAAAAGTAAATCCAAAGAGATTTTGCAGCAACAACATTTATGTGAGAAAGTTATAAAATATGATGGGAGAAGTTTGATGTTAATGTCTCCTTCTTCTTCTTCTTCTTCTTCTTCTTTGCTTTGTCCGTTCTAGGCCACTCAGCACTGTGTCCGTTTACATCTGGGAGCATCTCATGCTTCTTCTTATGCTTCTTCTTGAGCTTCTCTTTCCTCTCAAAAATTGGTGGCAGTTTACACGGCAGCCTGTGGAGATCTCCACTCTTTGGCCTGCAGCTGCTGCTGGAGCTGGACTGGGTCTTAATATCAATTGGGGGTAGACGTAGAGGCATCACTCTGTCTTGATTCAGCGGGCTATACTTGTTGCTGGATGCTGCACAGGAATGAAAGAGACATAAGTGAGTAACCTGCTTTAGGTTATATTTGAGCTGTGTAAAGTCAACAGTGTGTTGCTTTTTTTTAATTTCAGTCATCTGCTTGTAACTTTTCAGTTTTCTCCTGTGATGTCAATCTGTTTAAAGACCCCGAGACAAGGACTTTGGACTTCTACAAGCCAGGAGAGTGATTGCACTTAATTGGAAGAGTGCAGATGCACCTTTTATGAAACAATGGATAAAGGAACTATCAGAGTGCCTTGGACTGGAAAGACTAATATATATTACTAAAGGAAAACAGAAAGAGTTTGTGCATCTCTGGGAACCATATATGAGCATTGTAGAATATGGAATGTAAATTTATTTATTTATTTGCTTTTCTTTTGTGTGTATATTTAAATGGTTTTTAAGGGGGGGCCTTATTACATTTTATTTCATTTTGTTTTGTTTTTTCTCTCTTGCTTTGATTTGGCAAACCTATACATTAATATTGTGCAAATTTGTGTGTGTGTGTGTGTGTGTGTGTGCTTGAGTGATTGTTGTTGGTTCTGTTTGTGAAGTGTTGCAGTAGTGTAATTGTTCTGTAATACTAATAAAAACCAATAAATATATTTTGGGGGAAAAAAAAGACCCAGAGACATGGTACATGCAGATTTGTCTGCTCTTCTAACCTGCAGGTATCATGGGCAGTCTGTCAAAGCCATGTCTGGAGGCTGAGAAGCATGTGCTCAACTTCTTGACCTCCTGCGGGTGAACAGCTTTAACTGGTAAAGGTGGAAAGTGGGTTGAAACCTTTGCACCACTACCTGTATACTATATATTCAACACAGAGGGGGAAAAGGAAAAACAAAGAGAACGTTAGGAAGATGGACAACTTGCAAAATGCCTCCCACAAATCTAGTAATAACTAGTAATAATAGACACTTTTTTAGACAGACTAACCTTTATGTCGTCTGTTTGCTGTGTCGTCATCCTGCCGTTGCCAATTTTTGGCAGAGTCAGTCCGTGTGCACCAGGCTTGGATGTGTGTGATGTCAGGAGGTCATGGACATCTCCTCTCTTTACATGTTTTTCTCTGATTTCTGGCAGCCTGGTGAGAAATTTAAGAAATATTAATAATGTCATAATGAAGGATTGGGTGAAGACTTGGCACATATTAGTCGCTTCATTTCTTACCATTGCTTGTTGTCGCTCATGGTTTCAGTCTGACAGCACAGTGAGACCTGAAATAGCTGAGGCAGAGGCCTCTCACAAAGTACAGCACACCTACAACTACAGTAGCTGTAGATGTGGACAAACACATGACACAGCAGTGGTGTCATTCCATTCTATTCTATGACATCGCAGTTCTTTCGTTCTGAACAGAATATATCAGAATGAAATGTCTGTTTTATTGATTTATTGCTCTTTTGTTTTTAATTCAACGTTATTTTTCTGTTACAGCGTGTCACAATGTTTCTTTTATTCGTAGTTGAATAGATTTTTAAAAATTTTAAAGTCAGCAGGTAACAGCACAGTACATCAGAAATTGTTGCCAGGCAGCATTATAACATCCATAATCTATAAATATCTTGTGTGATTGGTTGATAGCATGTTGACGTAGAGTATTTGTGAAGTTGGATCTCTTGGGAACTAACTGACCCTCTCAGCTTTAAGTGATGTTTGTGCACTGGAGTGTACAGATGTTGTCCACTAGATAGCGCCAGTGGATAACAAGTTACTCCACAGTTTCTTGCCTCACCTTTACAACAGTATCTCAAAGCCATGATCATTTTAATACTGGAAAAAGACACTCACACCAATGATTGATTCTTTCCCCCTCTGAATGTCTCATGCATATGTAGACTACAGGTTTGTCTTAAGTTGTCTACTGTCTCTTTGGACTATATGTCATTTAACAAGCAGCGAAGCTCAGTGCCAGTGTCCCTGACATAAACACACTCCATGTAAACACACATATAGTACACTTAAATAGACACAGAGACAAACACACACACACACACACACAGCTCTCAAAAGCTAGGACAGTAATTACATGTCTAAATCTGACAGAGCGTCCAACCGCCAATGTCTGGCTGTCTGCCAGTGTGTGTGTGTGTTTGTGTGTGTGTTTATGCACTTGCGCCCATGTGTGTTTGTGTGACACTGGTAAAGACAGAGACAGGCTGGCTGGAAGCTGTTGAGGGAAGGGTTATACTAAGGGTGTTGCTGCACACAGACAAGACGGCCGAGCAGTGCCACATCACCCACCTCACTCCACCACTCTCTCGGTCCACTTTGTGCACACACACACTCTCACCCTCATACGCTGTCTTATTACACACATCACATAAAGTGCGGTATTGCTCCATGTGACTCCAGTTTTTGTTTGTATCTTTCAGTAACATTATAAAACTGCATTATAAAGTCGCAATCAAGAGTGGAAAGTACATTTGCACGAGTATTTGTGCTTTAATTTGAGTGCTTCAAATTTCTGCTACTGTATTACTCCTTCACTACATTACACATGTGCTTTTAACTTCACTATAATTATTATTTTTACACACAAGGATCCCAATACTTCTTCCACCGCTTCTTGACGATGACGTCTACATTTTCTGGGTCTCCGGCCTGAAACACATCCCAGTTTCCTCTCCTCTCCTTTCTTTCTGAGTGTTTTTCCATCAGCAAGTTCCAGATACAGACAGGTGACAAATTACAGGAAAAGCCAACAAAGAAAAAGTGTTTTAATACGGCACAACAGAGACTTCTGGAGCTCTGCTGGATAGGTAAACACAGTTTCTCCAAAAGAAATGAAGGTGTTTTGATGATGGACACATCTCTCCAATCAAATGCTATGGCCTTTGCATTAATTTTCACACTCGTCAAACCATTTAGTGACCCTTTAGAGGCCCGTGGGTGAGGATTGTCACGTGTCAGAGCATGATAGGATGTTATTGTCACATGTATGGAGGTATCTGCATAGGTTATGGTCCTTTATTCTTTTATGGCTGTAACTAAATAGCCGATTTTTAATGCCTCTAACAGTGGGGAGGCATGGTGGGGTTGTGCAACATACCACTGAGTCACTCCTCTACCCCGAGGGCAGACATTTTCACCGTACTTCATTACTTGCAACAGGCAGGCTCACGTCTATCTGTGTGTGTTTGTGTGTCAGGAACAGATATACTCATCCTGCTATGTTCTCAAACATGCAGCTTCATGCTCTACCCTCCGCTGCAGGAGCACACGTGTGAAAGACAGAACACGAGGGAGAGGAGGGAGACAGTTCGTCTAGCAGTGAGGAAGAAAGTCAACGAACAAACGTCATATAGAGAAAGACATAGTGTGCATGCATGTGTGTGTGTGTGTGTGTGTGTGTGTGTGTGTGTGTCTGTGTGGGGAGCCTCCCTCCCTTGGGGTTGTGTATGGGCTTGTTACAGCAACATTCCTCCACTCAGCTGCTTCTGAGCAGCACATTCCTGAAAGAGAGAGAGATATAAAGAGCAAAGAGAGTGAGCAAAAGGTGAAGAAAAGGAGGAAGGGGAGATTAAACGAGGGAGGGGAAGAAAAAGGGGAGTTAAAAGGGAGAAAGTAGGCAAAGAGAAAAGAAATGCAGACCGTGGGAGAGGAGGACAGGAAAAGAGGACGCGTGGTTAAGGAGGAAAAGGGAATATTAATATGATATGTAATTGATCCCTGCTGTGCTCAGTGGACCCCCCTGTCTTCACCGCAGAGGGGTCCAAGGTCAGGTTCAGATACAGTACAGAGAAACCAGAACCAGCGCTGAGAAAAGGAAGTGACACCAAGAAGGAGGAGGGGACGAACTGAAGAGGCCACAAGGCCTTTTCTTAAAATATTATTCCCCATACAACCATAACACAAACACACACACACACACACGCACACATAGACACAGAGTAAAATGTACTCTTTAGTGTGTGTTCATCTCTTCGGTCTGCTTGACCCGTTTCCACTGAACTGTGGACGAAAGAAACAAATCTCACCACAAGTACAGACGCACATGATGATTCTGCCACAAGATTACACTCAGACACAGCAAACGAACATACGTATAACAGATATACACACACAAATAACATTATTAAGATTTAGGATTCAAGAGATTTATTGTCACATGTGAGTAAAACACATGGTTCAGGCGGCAATGAAATTCTTATTTTGCAACACAACAACAACCATAAGAAAAGTACACAACACAATAACAGAGAAAGATATAAGATAGATAAGATATAATTTTAAATATAAAAAATAAATATTGCTTAAAGTGCAGAACAGTGAACATTAACTTTATATCTTTTGAGTTCTGGTCAGTTGGTCAGACAAAACAAAACATTTGAATATGTCCAACAGGGATTTAGACATTTGTACTATCACTCAGTTGAGAACATAACCTGCAGATCATAAAAATCATAAAAAACCCACTCATAGAAAGAGAAGAAGAAGAAGAAGAAGAAGAAGAGGAGGAGAGGACTTTATTATCAGACATCAACTGTGTCCCTCGTGTCTATTAAATGAAGAAAAGGACAGAAACACAGAGAGGGGAGTATGAAAGCAGAGAAAACATTCAATATTTACTGAGGATAACAAGCAAATAAGTTTAAAGACAAGGGCAACAGAAAGCAGTTTGTGTGTGAAGGCTTGTTGGCACGGCGACAGCGTCCCTTCTCCCTCTCCATCACACTGAATAGAGGGGTTTGTTTGTTGGTAGAACGAAAGGAAAACAAAGTCACTCGATTACCCTGCTCTGCCTGTTTGTGTGTGTTTATTGGAAGACAGTTAATCACGCATAAGTGTCTATAGAGTCCTCCGACAACTCTCTACTGAATACAAATGTATCATCTTCCTCTTCTCTCCATCTCCCTTGCTCTCTCTTTCTCAGCAGGTTGTCAGTTACATTAAATTTTAAGTGAACTGAATCAAAGTTACGTAACACCACATACAGTATAGTCTGCTGCCATAGCTACGAAGACATTAGTGGTTGCTTATCTTAATCCAGATTATGTATCTTCCCCCATCCTCGCCCATCTACGTATGAATCCATCCATCCATCCATCCATCCATCCATCCATCCATCCATCCATCCATCCATCCATCCATCCATCCATCCATCCATCCATCCACCCACACTGTGGAGTCGTTTGCCTCTTGGGCTCCATCATCATCAAGAAAGCTGTTCTTCCTGCGGCCTCTCATCTCATCTGGTACACTACTGCCACTGCCAAGGACAAGGGCAGACTGAAGGGTATCATTTTGTCCACTGAGAAGATGATCAACTGCAATCTTCCATCTTTACAGGACCTGTAGTCCTTGAGGACCCTGAGGAATGTGTCCAAAACTTGACGCCACAAGTTTTCTCTCAACCATATGACACATAATACACATCTTTTTTTGCTACCTTTCAATAACAATGATGCACATTTGAAATATTCAGTGAACTTCTGCACATCCCCCGGTGAATGCTTTACACTAAACTGTACAGCTCCTTTCATTTATGTAATATACTGTACATATATTTATATAATCTAGATTAAAATCCAGTAACTGCTATAAATTTGCATGACAGGATTATCAGAGCTGTTGGATAGTGGAGCAGGTCAGTAGCTTTCATATGTGACTCCCACTACCACTGAACACAGTGCCACCTGGACCTCTTACACAACAGTAATACTGTGACATTAATGCATCAATATTTTAAAAGAAAGAGAGTATAGTTACTTGTGTTTTTCACCTCTTATGCAAGCAACTATTTTAGACACATAACTGAAAGGTCAAACATAAGAGTAAGAAGGTAGTGCCAAATATAAAAGGGGTGGTGAAGGGTACTGATTTTGTGTATGTTTGTTCCTTTGTCTTTTTGTGTGTAAATATACATGTGAAAGTATAATAAAAGTATCTTTAAAAAACTGCGAAAATATATCATTATTATAGGTTTTTGCACAGGTAAGGTTCCTGATATTTTGTGTCTGAATTATGTATAAATATTAACAAAAAAGTGATGGTGGTCTGGTCAACCTGCAGGTAATTATATAAAATCTATAAACATATATACATACATACACAAACAACACATAGCAACTCTAGTATAAGTGTAAATACTCCAAGTATTTTATCATGAGTACTTGTCTGTTTTGAAGGTTGATTGTTCTTCGTGTTTATTGTGTAGGTTATAGATATTTCTGTCTGTTTATTGTGTTTTTTTTTTTTTTTTGCCTTTTCTACTTTTTTCTAATTCTGTAGTCTATGCTACACTTTCCTCTGCTGCTGTAACAAGTACATTTCCCCGTGGTAGGATGAATCAGAATCAGAATCAGATTTAGAATCAGAAAAACTTTAATAATCCCAGGGGGAAAATATTTTTTAATTATCAATTACAGTCCATTGAGTATATCTAAACTAATCTAATCTATGTTATCACATATTTTAATGTTAAATTTATTATATTTTAGTTTTTTTTTTTTTTTTTTTACAGTAATTTGCTCATTCATGATATCAACAATGATACCTAACAGCGTCATAACGACTGACACACATTCAACCCAATCAGAGCTCGCTTTTAAAGGTAGAGCTACACCCATCTTAGCCAATGAGATTCTAATCCCTGGAGCACGCTGTCCAATCACAGGCGGGTATATCGTGGAAGGGGAGGGCCGTTCTTTCCGTTGGCTTTGCCCAGTCCGGATGTTCCCCCAGTAGCGAATAACGAGCAGCAGTGTGTGAATGTGGCAACCGAGGTAGACAGGGAGGGGTAGACAGACTGACCAAACCAGCTCTCTCTCTCTTTTATTTTATTTTTAAGTCTTTTTTTGTCTTTATTTCTCTTTTCTCACAGCACCGAGTGTTTACAGTCTTACGTTAAGCCGCCGTTGGGAAGTTGTTTGTGGAGCGGAAAACCCGGGCCGCCGCTGCTTTTCTCCGGGACTAACCGATATCGTGAAAACAGCCCCAGAAGAAAGAGGCAGAAACAAACATGGGGCGATAATAAAGAGACAAGAAGGTGTTGTGACCCGACGATGACTCTCTGGGAGGATCCGTGAAGCTTATTTATTTTTATTTATTCCCCCTCCTCTTCCCTTTCCCCGGTGTCCCCTTTTTTTTGTTGTTGTTTTATTTTTGTTTTTACATTTTCTGCCCTCCTCCTTGATACTTTGGGAGGTTTTTTTTTTGTTTTTTTTGTTTTTTAAAAACACACAAAAGGTTACAAGAGGACGGAAAAGGATGGAGCAAGCCGGCATCCTGAGAAAGTTTATCCAGGGGGTGAAGGCCATGAGCGAGGGGGACGAGGAGAGGGGAGAGGACAACTTCGGCAGCGACTTTATGGTGGGTGAAAACACACAGGAGCCTCCTTTTTCTTTTTTTTTTACCTTACATCTGTCTCCACCTACGTCCTCTCTCTCTCTCTCTCTCCGCCTTTTACATTTTCCACCTTTTTCCTCCCTCCCCGTCTCCCGGTTCCCCCTTGTATCCCCCAGGAGGTGAGGCAGGGGCGGCCACACTGCCCTCTTCCTTTTCCTCCCATTTCCAGGCTTTACATGGCGGCCTAGCATTGTCTCTCTCTCTCTTTCTCTTTCTCTCTTTCTTTCTGTCTCCAAACCTCAAACCGGCTCCTGTGTCTCTGAAAATAAAAGAGACAACACCAAAAAAAAAAACAAAAAATACAATATATATTCACGTCACTTCGTAGCCTCGGGCTCATTTTTTTTTTGCATTGCATTGTTGGGGTAGCTTAGCTTGGCTGTTTGAACCATGCCTTGATTGTTAGGATACAGTGCTGTGATTTCATTGTCCTCTCTGATACTCTATACCAAATATGAGCTTAATTGCATGTATTATCTTCTACATAGTTTGTCAGTCTATTGCTAGAAATCTCTCTCTCTCTCAAACAAGATGTTTTTAAACCCACACCTTTCTCTTAAACAAGCTTAATCCACCTTTATTGACATAGATAAGATGATATCCATCATAAAGGTTTGGTTTAATGAACGTACACACAGATCACAAGGTGATACAGTGGTTTGTTTTGCTTTATTTCACGTTGAAAGATATATTTACAGCGACATTAATATGTTTTCTTTGCCTTTATGACGACTGCTGACCCGCAGTCTTAAGTTTACCCGCCCTGCATCACTGTACGTTACTGTGTTGCAACCCCACACTCAAAATAGGACTCGTCCCAGGCTTGTGAAATAGCTGAAATAGCCACCAACAAGAATGACACTAATATAATACCGCTTGCATCACTATGTGGGTCATTTTAGTTGGACTGACTGCGATTAAAGGAAATGTAGGGCTAACCGGAGGAGGTGTTGCAGGTTTTTATTTGTGGGTTTAAATTAATGTAATGTTTCTAAATGATCCAGGTTATGGTTTAAATAGATGTAGCTGCAGATGGTGGCTTTTCTTTATGATTCATGTTATGTTTCAGGGTAGGAAAAAGACGCCAATCAGCCAGTCAGAGCTGTTAACTTGTCTCCTTTTGCCTACAGTTACAAACACACACACACACACAGACACACACACCATTCTCCTTACTTCCCTACTTCATGCAAGCTGCTTGCCGGAGCTTGCAACATTCTTTCTTGGCCCATTTCATAACATTTTGTCCTGGCTTTAAAGCTGGAGCTTTATCAACTACCAGGCACACTTTGTATCTGGGCTACACAATTTGACAGACCTCTCTGGGTGAAATGTGGTACATGACACACTGTGGAGAAAAAGAAATACTCTTGTGTATGCTGTCCAGTTGTGTGTTGATGGCTTGTTTCCGTCCTGGCCTTCGAGTGTGTGCTTAAGAAAAACAGGGAAGTCTGTGGATGTTGCGCGAAAACCCCAGACTATGAGAGAGATGAAAATGAACTGGGCTCGTCTACGTCTATACAGGTTATTAATTTCATAATACACAACAACAGAATGGAATAATTGTCTAGTATTATCTCAATTTTTTGGCATTTTTATGGGCCACTGTCTCGTCTTTATCCTGAATTCTCAATGTGGACTCGACTCGGTAAATGTAGGTTCTTCTTTTAGCACCACCACACTTCTCATTCATAACTTTACACACATCCACGCCTTGTTAAAATGCTCACTACAACCACAGTCCTCCTCCTCTGCTGCTGCTGCTGCTGCTGCTGCTGCTGCTGCTGTACATACGGGTGGAACCGTAGGCGAGGTGGCCTTAAAGCTTGTTGTTGAGGTAGGAAATCGTGCTCCTTTATCGGACCATGTGGCTTTTCAGACTTAAGGGACACTACTTACTGCTCGTCTTCTTAAATCTTTCAAACAACAGTAATTCATTTCTGCAGTGAACCATATTTCCTATGAGCCTTTGGGCTATCACGCGTCCCTCCAGACAGTAACTTGACTAACAGCTCATATAAGTGTCACATACGGGTTGTGTGAGCACTTTTATTACCTTTTTTAATCTGTGTTGTTCACAGTGATCGTGCAGACTCGCTGAATAGCATTCAAGCCGGTACCACCAGGGAGCGAAACGCAAGAGTTTCACCTAAATTATTCAGCAGGACACACCAGCTTGTAGACAAGAAAACTCGTCCGGTTCGAGCACAGGTGGGCTCCGTGCCAGCGTACCGAGCACGATTAGAACTCATCAACCGCAGCCAACGTGTAAGTAAGTGCTTTAGCTGGTTGCTGCTGGTCTGTCGTACCAATTTCGATCCTCGCACAAAGCTTTCAATTGCTGGAGTCGAACTCACAATACCACAAGCGCACGGGGTGTGCTCCTTTGCGTACTGAGTCACCAGAACACACTGACATAACACCCACTTTAACTGCCTATTGTTGTTTATATATAGAATGTGTTTTATAGGGATAATTACAGTGCTCTGGAAGGGCAACGAGTCGGCGATTATATGCTTTGTTCAGTCCTCTTTTTCAGCTTTTTTTTTTTTGATGAAACAGGAACACTTGAAATTTCCCCCAAATGTGAGAAGTGCGTTCTTCTGGTGTTCAGTCGCGAGCTCGTCATGTCTGAACCCAAAAATAAACGTTTTGTGACCCATTTTTGGGCTGTCAGAATTAGTATACTCGGGGAGTTGTTCATTTTAGTAATTTTGTTTAGTGGCTTTGGTACGGAGGCACGTCAACAACTGATCTAATTACACGGTACGTATTTGTGCATATGGTGCGAGTACATCGGGGCCTCCTGTGGTGTGCAAGAAGATGGAGCAAAACGAAGAGTCTGGGGTTAAATTGGACACATTTTTGTCATAATCCTGAAGCTATAGTGATCGACTAGCTCGGTTACATGCTGATATACTCTCACAAACATACATGAAGCCAGTATCTGCCTATAATTTCTTCCTTGACCCTTGAGAGTATGTTTTAAAGTTGAACCAAAGTAAAGCAGTGAGGACTATTCGAAAGATTTAAGCTTTAGCAGTGACATCATGCAGTGTGTCATCAGTAAAAGGCACACGGTGTGGTCGTTTTAACCAATATGGTCGGGTGATCATGGTTTAAGTCGGTGGGATGCAAACAAGATCGAAGGCAGAATATGTACTATTGAGTCTCTGTCATGACGCAGGTTCTGCAAAATTGGGGCATCTGTGCAGTCGCCGGTTCCACAAAAACTAAACAATGGCAATCTTACTTGTTTCACAAGGGTGGTTATCAACTGACTCTGTCAACCCACGACTTTCCAAAGCAGCTATTAGTGCGCTTATGTAAGAGTGCCAGGGTTTTTTTTTAACAAATAGCCAGTTACAGAGACAACGTTGTAGACACATCCAGAGGAGATTTAAAAGATGATTTGGAGGACATTTGCTAAATAACGGTGTCAGATGATTTAGAAACGGAGAGGTAAAAACATATCAAGAAAAATAAGAAATAGAAACGGAGAGGTAAAAACATATCAAGAAAAATAAGAAATATACTGAATTTTTTAAAACATTTGTCTACGTTTATGTATTTTAACATCTAAAATATATACTGTTTGCAAGCTAAAATGAGATTACCAGAGATAAACTTCAATTAAATGAAATACATCACAACCAGGTCGGTAGAGCATCCGCTCCATATATGAAGGCTCAGTCCTTGGCGTGGCGGCCCAAGGTTCGAATCCTACCTGTGGCTCTTTCCCGCATGTCATTCCCCATCTCTCTCTCCCTACATTTCCTGTCACTCTTCAAGCTGCCTCTGTCAAATGAAGCCCAATAAATATCTTTAAAAAAACCACCAGCTACATTAGTAGTTAGCTTTCCAACTCATTTAGGAGCACACAGTAAGAGTCCTGCATCATGACCAAGAACTTTAAAAGGGTTTGACATTTAAATTTAAATTGTTCCTGAGAAGAACTGAAATCGGATGAAAGGGAAGCTTCCCTGACCCCATTTCAGTTCATCAAATTAGAGGTGAAGAAGCACAAGGTCGGTTCACTTTGCTGCCCACGGGCGAATCACGTGACCTCGACATTTCCATTCTAATAAATTTAACGAGGTGTGAAATTTTATTGTCATAAATGAGGTTATATTGCTGACACACAAATCTGGCTTTGTGAAAAGAGGCCTCACTGTCATATGGGTGGAGCGCCCGACTGGCTGCTGTTTCTTGAGATGGTGTTTTGCGCTTCAGTTTTGATGTGTCACTTCCTGTGGGCAGAGAGCGTCTGTGTTCGACACAGACTTTCATTTGAGCGAAGAGAGAGAAGACTCCACAGTTTGTCTGGTTTAGTTAGAGGCACTCCTCTTTTGTGCAGAATCATCTTCTCGATTTGGTTCGGACTTCTTGTTTTTAACGTAAGTAAACGTAAGTGTTTAGGTGACAGTCGCTCGCAGTACGTTGAGCGATGTGGTATAGAGTTTAGCTCAAGGTCAGGTTGATTGAACACACAGCTGTTGAAAGACATACAAGCTTCAGGGATTGAGCCTGTGACCTCTGTGTTATGGGAAACCTCCTGTAACTCGTAGACCACCACGCAGAAATGTGCTTTAACAGACTTCCATCCGGCATGCCCTGCACATGCATGCAGTTTTTCAGGGTTCTCACCAGAGTCGGTGGATCTCCAAACCCCGGCAGTGTCATAGTAGTATTTATGATCTTTTTTTGAGTACTTCATTGAAATTTTTTTTTTTCATATAGAAAATGGCCATAATAGCAACAAATAATATATAAGTGCACAAAACAACAAAACATTAAATAAAGATGAGAGAAATAAAATAATAGCAACAATAATAATAATTAATAAAACAGTACAAATCTATCAATACTGACTGTTTAGAATTGACGACTTAATTTTCTGGGTCTATACCAATGACAGTATAAAGAATGGAGCATGAGTGACGTAGGTTTCCAAAGCATTTTTTTTTTTAAGCCGAAAACATGGCGCTGGCCGCCACCGTGTTGGATGTACTGCTTCTTCCACGTCCTGGATAATCTTAAGACGAACGTTATCGCCGGCCCCGAGACAGGCCGAATGATGCCTGAGTGCTCGAATAAGCCATCTGTAACGACACTTACCTGTGAATCAAACAGCAGCACACTGTTAATTATGAACTCCCTTTTTTTGAACCAGGCTGTGAACATTTATTTATTTCTGCTGTGAAGTTGGACTTGGATTTTTAATACAGGCACTCAGTTCTGCAGCCTGTCTCAAGCGGCCGCTCGAGGAATTGCAGTTCTTAGCACATTGGCTTCATTTCCCAGAGGTTGCTGCTTGGCATATACCTAAGATGCATAAGTTTCGCTTGCAGGGGAACATTCTTACCTACTGTATGGGAAAGGGCTCGCATTGTACAGTTTCCTTTTCCTCCAAACATTTACAAATCTTCATGTATACCATATCCAATATCTACTTTGCATGCCTTTAATCTGTCTTTGGATATTTAGGAACTTTAACTTGTTGTCGAGCACGGAGCCAAGAGCAACACATTGCAATTTTGGCTTTTTTTTTTAATATACCCGGTGCCCCCGTGTGGTACACGAACAGATGTCTGGAAATTGTGGGGCATGTATGAAAGAGGATTCTTTTTTTATGGAGGTGTTAAAAAATCATTTCACAGGTTCAGCTACAAAATGGTTCAAGTTGGAAGATGTGAAAGGAGCCCGATGTAGAGTTGAGAGAAACCACACTGCCGGAAACTAAAAGAAAAAACGTGTGATCCGTCCACCCTGCGGTGTGTTACCTGTGTCATCTCACCAGCACATGCTTGTTTCTCTACATGCTTTGGGAACACCGGGCTCAGCATTGTAGTCTAGACAGGATTTAAGCATAGGAGATCAGCCCCTGTATGAATGTGTGTGTGTGTGTGTGTATGTGTGTGCCCCACCTTTGCACATCAAAGAAGGCGAAAAAGTGCAAACACACACTCTTCTCTAAACATGTGTCCTGTCGAGCAGACATAAAACACTCAGAGGGGAGGCAAGAAAATGAGATGCGACAATGCCTAACGTGCTTGCGTGTGTGTGTGTGTGTTTATGTGTGTGTTCTTTTGGGGGTTTGTGTATGTGTGCAGTAACAATTTCCACTCTCACCAGGGGGCTTCCCCTTCTTCTTCTTCTTCGTTTTAGAGTTTCGTGTGGATGTTAAGTGCCACATCCGAGCCTGCAGCACATGATCTGGAAGCCTTTATGTTACACGCAAACGCCTCACTGGTCAGGGATGCATGGACCACACTTGTGTGTAACAGCATCATGGTACACTAGTGCCAACACATTGTATGTTTTTTAAGAGAAGTTTGGACTTGAGTTGTCCTAGATTAAGAAAGTTGAAGTGTTAAAGGTCCAGTGTGTCAGATTTAGGGGGCTCTATTTACAGAATACATCAGTAATAATGAATATAATATACATATGGTTTTTGTTACCATAGACTGAGCCATATATATCTCCAGATACTGCTGGTCCTCTTCCACAGAGTCTGCCATCTTTCATGTTTGTACAGTAGCCCAGAGCAGACAAACTAAACACCAGGTCTGGACCTTCGCGCTGGAAAGGAACTACATCGTTAAATACCACTAAATTGCACTAGTCTATTTAAGACTGACCCTGAGTGTATGAACATGATTTATTTTGGAAAAAGGTAAAAGACGAGGTGACAAGACCAGTTGAGCGCTGATGTTTTTTTCATGAAATCTTGCACCACCATCAGTGTCTAAAAAAAAAAAAATTGCTTGAGGCTCTCTGAGAAGCTAAACCAAGATCATTTATTGGGCAAGTTTTAAAGTCTAGGTGTTCCAAGAAAGTTATGCATTTATTCATCTGAGCATCAACAGAGGGGAGTGAGTCTTAAAGTTTGTCTTGTTGCGCTCTCACTGGACAAAACCGCCAACGTAAACTGCTCGTTTTTTCAGTCACATACTGGGAGCTTGTGCTCGTGTTCATAGCGTGTTTGTTGTTCTGTTTTCAATCAAAGCGGTGCAAATTCCACATAAAGTTTCTATCAGCTTTGTTGACTTTAGCAGTAAAGTATTGGACTAATAAAGTAATATACTATTAGGGCTCATAGCTGTCGTCTTCTCTGCCATCTTCTATCGCTGGCTTCAAAAAAAATTGAGAAGCCTGGTGTGTGTTTGTGCGGCTGTGTGCTTTTATTAGCTTGTTTGTGTGTGTGGGTGCAGAGGGGTTCGCTGCAGGGGTCGGCTGCTGTTTTTGCGAGTGTGTGTGTGTGTATGTGTGTGTGTGTGTGGCAACCCGTGTAAGCCCACCTCATGTTACTGTAATAAGACTTCCCAATTTCTTTCTGTGTCACAAGCCTCCTTCTTTCTCACCCGCCCTCTCCCACAGCTTAACCCAGAAACCAGCCTCCTGCCCCTAAGCTGGGTGTTTCTGAGAAGAGACGCAACACAATATTTCCGCTCTGAAGCTGGTGTGTATGTGCACAAGAGGCCTGGCGTGATGAAAGCTCGCTGACACACCAACTGAGGCCGAGTATCTTTTATTGATCAAGATAAGGAGACCACGCAGTCCAAACACTCAGGAAATTATGCAGTTTTGCCCCTCTTTGTGTGTAATGTGTGACTTAGGTGAAAGGAAATAGCTTCATGGAGGAGTCATCTTGTCTACAACAGCTCACACACACATCACACATGCATTAACGTACATATACACACACCTGTTAGCAGCATCCTCCCCGCTGAAGTGTCCTTAACAGGGTGGACAGGGTGCTCTTAGGTACCAGCGGTGTATTTAATTATTAAATCGGTAAACAAACACAAACATGTCCAGATTATGGGTGGAGTAAGAGATGAATATCTGAGCTGGGAAGTGATTAATGCACATACACACTACACTAGTAAGGACACACTATACACACAATGAGCTCCTGTCCCAGATGATTGGGATTATATGTGGTTTGTCCACATCTGCTTCCTGCTGCAGGCCTCAATCCAGAGCAGGAAATTACCACCAGGCAAATACCGGTAAAAGTTAACTCTGTTTGCTCAGTATGGCAGCGAAGTCAACAATTTTAAACTGAAATCCAAACATGTCAAGCCTCTCAGGTCGCATGTTCGGGGCTCCAGAAATACACCCGGCTCTCAGTGCTTTCCCTAACGATGATGACGTCCGTGTATTTTTGGACTTCCGTGGTGAGTTTTTCTGGAGGGTGTAAATGGTTTCAAGCAAATGATGGTGAAGAGACAGAGAGAAAGAGAAAGAGAGAGGGGAGGTCATGCTGTGATAATTGTCATTCTGATCTTCACAGGGAAAGTCACATGGTAGTCAGCTGCAGAATAGCACTACTGGGGACATTAAAACCCTGAATGACTGATAGATGTGTGTTTTTGTGTCTTCCTTTTATTCAGGCACTTTTTGTTAGACGCTTTTCTTTCTCTGACTTCCCAGTTTCGAGTACTGGACACTGTAATGTAGCTTACGTTGTGTAGTGTCTCCGTTATTACTACGTCACGGTGTCTTTTACATCATACAAAAGATAACGCCCTCAGAAAAAGTTTTTAATAGAATCAGCTGGGGGTGCGTCTATTTGTGCTGAGCGTAACCGCTGTGAAGCAATCCGAAAATAACTTTATTTTACTGGCTTTATTGATGCTCCCTCACTCTCATTCACTGTCTGAGTCACCTGAGCAATGCTTGCTCTTTCTCTCCCCAACCAACAGACACAAACCAAATCAAACTTCTTCGTGCCACTAGTTTGGGGTGTAAATTGCGAGCCAGACAGAGATGTAGAAGCTGGGTAATTGAAATAAACTAAGCCAGAACACAACAGGTGGAGTATCAGTGTAGTCCATGAATCCACCTGGACAGTCTCGGTTTGAGTAATGTGACTTCAGTTGCTCAGTTTCCCGCGAATGTGTCTGATTGATCGCCGCAGCGTCAGTCGATTGGGCTGTGTTTTTCCAAACATCGGATCCTGCTCTTTTTTGTGTTTTTTTTTGTTTTGTTTCCAGCCCACACTAACTCAACCAAAACACGCACTACTACACCCATTCAAATGAATGTAAAAACCTGCATTTCGCCGCATTGCCGGATCCTGTCTGAATGTAGAAGGCTCATGCTTCTTGTATGTCATGATTTATTTACTTTTCATTGCACAACCAAGTTCAACTTTGGAGCATTTAGGCTTTTTCAAATTTCCACTGTTTATAAAAACATGCTTAAAAAACAGGTGGAGGAAGCACGGTCATTGTCACAGATAACTTTACTCAGCGTGAGCCCGAAGACGGTATTCTGGTTATCGTCTAAGTTTTTCCACATCTACTCTCCCCAGCTACGTCTTTCCTCCTCCGTTTTTTTTATTTTCTCTGTCCACTTTGTTTTGTCTTCCCTAAAGACACAAACACACCGACTCATCATTCAAAGGAAGCCCTTATGAGTAACTTTTCCTGTGTCCGTCTTTCTGAGGTCACAGTTAGGACTGTGCGGGTGTGTGCGCTGAACATGTCAGGCTGAGATTTTAGGTGACAAAGGAAGTGAGAGCCCAAAACTGAGGGTGGCGGTTTCAAGCGGCCAGGTGTTTCCTGGGGTCTGTGTGACCCAACCGCATGCATGTGCAGCCACAACAGGTTAGAAGTTGATGCACACACTCAGTGTTTACGCATTTCTTCTGCGTTAATGAGTAACTAGTTGGCTGTTTTTAGGATTACAGTCTTTTTTTTAAGGATGATTTTGAAACTATCTTTTGGGGATTCCTATTTTTAGAATTACGTTCTGCTTTTAGTTTCATCATAATTCACACGTTGTGCTGCTGCGTTTGTGAGTTGCGTAACCGATTTATTCTGTCAGATGGTTTAGGAATTGAAAATGAAAGAGTGACAGACAGAAAGAGAAAGAGAGAGAAGGGAAGCCTGATGGCTAATTACAGGAAAGCACATTCTGCTTTGTGCCAGTGAATAACCGGCTGTTACACCCCTATATGTGTGTGTGTACGTGTGTGTTCAGTGCTTCACTGACCTACTATTGGCCAGTAGCCGTAAAGTGTAAACGTCTGCACAATGCATGAGTGTGTGCATGTGTGTGTACACGCTGGCAACTGATGCTAATTGTCTGACATGATCTTTGTCGAGATCTTTAGCTAATGAGGAGGGGACACACACACACACACACACACACACACACACACACACACAGTACCCTGACTCATACTAGTGGTCAGGGTGGGGTTTCATATTATTTCCTTAGTGATTGAGCTTGATTAGTTAGTTTAGTTAAACTAACAGTGGACACCTGACTTTTTTTTCTTCTTTGTCAACACACCACTTATTGGCTCTCTTGCTGAGAGTAATGTCTGTTCAGTAAATTTAAAACTACATCCAGCTTAGCTTAATATAAAGACTGGAGAGAAAAGAGAGATGCACTGAGCTTGACTTTCTGCTCGGGGTGGCCTCAGTGTGTCATCGAGCCAACCTTTAGGACCGCCCCAAAAAATCCTGGACTAACACATTTCAGCAATATATCGTTCTTCGAGTCTTTTCACATGTTTTCAGCAACGATTTTAATATTATTTAATGTGTTTTAGAAGAAATCTCAGAATTGTCTTTACACAGACTCTAAGCGACCTCAAGAGAGTCGGGCATCAATCTTCTCATCTCACTCTTTTCCCCAAATGTCAAATTATTTCTTTAATGTGCTCAAAACATTCAGTGCAGTCTCATTTTTCTGTGAAACCAAACATGACTCTGCACTTTTTTTTTTTTTTTGCTGATTTGGGACACTAATGCGAGAAAGAGAGGCAGCGAGGACGTCAATCAGACTTATTGAATCGACCGAGAGTCGAGAAGCAGAGCGGCACGCTCATCCAGACCCTTTTAGTCTCTGTGCTGTAGCAGCGCATCTTCCCCCCCCCCCGCATGCCCACAGAGCTGTGAGATGGATTTCTCTGAGAGCATTGTAAGGGGTGACCTATTTTAGCTTGCGCGCGTGTGTGTGTGTGTGTTTGCATGGAAGGTGACCGTCACTGGTGCTCGACACCCCCACTTCCTGGCCACACACACACACACAGAAAAACCTTTTTTTTCCCACCACTTCTGCAGGAAGAGCATATTTTCTGCCAATCAGTGCTTACTGCTGAGATCAAGACGTGTTTCTTGTTATGTGTGTGTGTGTGTGTGTGTGTGTGTGCGTGTGTGTGTGTGAATTATTCAGTGTGCCAGGGAAGTATAGCGATGCTGACTTATTCAGCCAGGAGACAGAAAGTAGGTTAGACCCACTAACAAATACATCTGTCTTGTTTTTACCTCTCTCTATCTACATCTACCTCTCACTCTTCTTCTACATTCCCTCTCTCTGCCCAGTAACTGCCCTGGCATCCTTGAGTCATTTTAGGCCAGGTCAAGTCATTGTAAAGAAATGTGTCTGAGATCACACATGACTTGGTCACACCCTGAAGGGGGTCTGTGAAGTCGGCACCAAGCTTTTTGGGGGGTGGGCAACGCCCTGTGGAGCCTTCACAGGAAACTGGCCAACTCAGTCATGCTGTTTCACTCCCCTCCACTGATAGGAAGCAAGAAACAGGGAATAGAAAGGTGGAAATAGAGTGTGGAAGGACAAGAAACATTTTTAGGGGAACTCGTGCTCGTATTTCTGAGGCCAAAAGAGAGATAAAAGCATTTGTGGAGCATCAAAATCCAGTGTAATTCAATAAAACCCAGCGTGGGTACACGACCCCGGTCGACTGAGCACAGAGCACGAAAGTACTGCGCCTCAGTCTGTCGGAGAGGTTTAAAATAGTTGAACTTTTATAACACAAGTGCAAGTGAACATCATTTATTAACCGATGTCCATCCGCTCTTTTCGAATTTGAGTAATCTGCTTCACACAATATGCACATACGACCACAATAGTGCTGCGTAGGTGGTTTCAGTGCATTCTTATCTTAAAAAGTGTGAAAACCATAAAAACCCTTATGGAGTTTTCTAATGTTTCACTTCCCTTTCCTGTGCAGAGAAGTGTTTCCTGTGATGTCTTGTACCTGTGCGTTTTACATAGCAACTGCACTTCTTAACATGAGTTGTTTTAAACAAACCTTCTCTGTAAAGTCAGCGGAGCTGAATGTGAAGCAGAAGTGCGTAACTTTAGGTGGTTTCTTTTTCAGTGAGTAAGTGAAATATATTTGGTTTCCAACTGCTGGATGGACAAAAAATATTCAAAGATGGGCTCTGGAAAATGGTGATAAGCACTTAAGCAGCAATTAATTAATAAGATGAAGAGCAGATTCAGGGTTGCGACGATTAACCATTGTTTAAAAACGTTTTTTTGTGACCATCGAGGCTAATCGACAGCAACAAAGCAGGAAACAGAGCATCTCATGGCTCACGGAAACAACCTCCCACCACTGTAATCTTCTCGAGGGCATCACACCTTCATAAGAGATGTTCTCAGTTCCTTTCATTTATTTTTCCATAAACAAACAAACAAACAAAATGCTCATCTGATTTTATGCATTGTGAAATAAATAAATTATATCAGTGAAACCGGGAATTTTTCTCAGACTATAACTGACCATCAGAATCAAAATGATTACATCCCGACAGCAGATTAATCCCTGATTTAAAAAAAATAGTCAGTATATAGTTAGTTGCAGGCTTATTTAAACTATTTTCATTAATCGTTAAAATCATAATTCAAGCAGAAATGTAAAACATTCAGCTCAAACATGAGGATTTGCCATATTTCTCCGTGATATATAAAATATCATTTGTTTGTCAAACAACACCTGCAATTATGAAAAAATCAAGCTGCGACAGGAATTTTTCAAGGGCTAAAACAGTTATATCCATTATAATATATTTTTGATTCCTTTTTGTTTATTAATTTTGTCTCTAAAATTTCCCAGAACCTCAGGTGACATATTTAAATAGTTAGTTTTATCCCATTAAAGTCCAAAGTCAGAAATATTTAGTTTTATTATCACATATGATGAAGAAAAGCATCAGATGTTGGCAATTTAGCTTGAAAACATAAAATAAAGACATAAACAAAAGATTTATGATGAGATTACTAATAGTAGATTTCTATCAGCTAATTGAATAATTGGCTCCCTGTCATAAACTATATTAATAGAATATTAATTAGGCATTTTAACTGATAATGACAACAATCATCAATGTCGAGGCCTACAGGAATGCTCAGATCGATTTATGGGAATGAGGAAGAGAGAGACGTGTCCGTTTGCCTCCTCACTCGTCCACCCGCTCCACCACTTGTCATCATTTTCAGAGAAATCGACCTCCAACTGTTGTGCCACAAATAAGACTTGAATCAAAGGAGCACACTCGAGTGATGATGGAAATAAGCATGTTTGCTCTTCTTTGCCCTCTTTCTCTGCACTCCTCCTCCTCCTCCCTCCATTGAGGACAGAAGCTAGTGCGAAGCGACAGAGTGTGTAAAAGCAGCGTGTGAATGAACGACAGAAACGAGGAATAAAGGGAACCCATTAGCTTAGTTACCAAGAGCCTCTTAAAAGCTTTGGCTCTCCCTCTTTCCTGAACTCCCCTTTTCTCTCGCTTCTCTTTCCTCTCTGTTCACCTCCCCTTTGCGTTTTTTTTCTCCTCCTCTTTCTACAAATCACTTATTTTCTCCCCCCTTTATCTAAAACACCCACATCTCATCTCTCCTACACGTATTTCCTCTCTTTTCTCTCCCCCGTGTTGTTTAATAGAGGTACAGCAGCAGGGCTCGGCTTTCTTTTCGCATCCTCCGGGCTTACCCATTATTTGTGAGAGTGCGCACGTATGCTTGCGTGTGTGTTCTTATGCGTGTGTGTGTGTGTGTGTGTGTGTGTGTGTGTGTGTGTGTGTGTGCATTTTATGTAACAGAGGAAGTGAGAGTAATTAGAGACAGGGTCTGTCTGCAGGACAATGGAAAGTAAAGAGAAAAAGGGTGAGAGAGACAGTAGCCGGGTGTCCATCCAAGTTTTTTTTTCTTATTTTCAGTGATGTATCAAGTTATAAAAGCTCAAATTTGCATCTAGCAAGTGTTAATACATGTGCATGGTGTATTTGTTATTATCAATAATCAGTTATCGGCCTGATGAGTGGTTCAATTTGACTATAAATGGTAGTTCAAGAGCCTTTTATGGGCGTTTTAAACAGCTGTCTGTAAACCATCCGTTCACCACAGAATGTGCCAATCTCTTAACCTCATTCAGGTTGATGGAAAAAAAAAAAAACATGCCCCTAATCCGCATTTAATTATTCAGCACTTAAAGTGGAATGCTTAAGACGTTTGCATACGGCTCACTTTGATGAAAATTGTTTAAAAAATAGTATGCCAGCGGAGCATCCGTACTTTACTACAACCACAGGGTTACACTGATGCGTTTATTGAACATTTGTAATACATTTTTAGAGGCATTCACTCCTAATCATACAAGTTGTACCCTTGTAAAAACATCAGGTCTTCTCCTAACCGGCAGCTGACATCGTTCATCTTGCATAAATTAAAACAAATCATTGATTAGGTGCTACACGGTGTCAGAAAGCATAGCCTTTAATGGGACTAGTACATCTCCAGTTTTGCTGTAAATGAAGTGAAATGGGCTACAAAGGGAACTTATCATCATTACAGTGTTAGCGGGCATGATTGTGTGCATGTTTGTCTCCACATAATGTGTTTTGTGGGTTGGGGGTTGGGGGGGATCACAAACCATCACAAATCACTACTGCCTGCCTTCTCTGCTCATCGTGTGTCTAATTGTGTGTATTTGTGTTTGTGTGTCTTCCCGGGCTCTGGCCCAGCACAGAAGCAGACCTCTGTTGGAAATGTAATTCACATGAGGCCGGAGGAGCTCTAATGCTATTACCACACACACACACACACACATAAATGAACGCACACAAGCACAGCTGTGTTGCCGCCCACAGTCTCTGCCTGTACCTCCTTTTTTCTCCCTTGTTTCCTCTCCCTCGGTTTTTCTCTGTCGTTGTGGTTTGCGAAGATGAGTGATGCAAAATGAAAGGTGAAAAACTCATTATGTCTGCAGGGTGTCTCTAGTCTAAACAGTTTATATGGTAGTGTATTCAGTGAGCACAGCACATCAGTTTATTAAACTACCTAAGGCCTGCATCAAGAAGGCAACTTAAAGTTGTAGGAAAAGTCTCTGCAGCCGCACGGGAGTGATGTTATGACAAATGTAAAACAGAAACAGGCACAGGAAGAAAAGTCTGGAGGTTTGAGAGTAAATCTGGATGTACAGTGTGTGTCCCTGTCACAGTAACACAAGGAAAGCCTGCAGTCAGTGCCAGAGAGAAGAGGTAGGACCATTTTTCACACGAGGCTCCAGCAGCCCGAACGCCCACGCTGACTTTCTCAGAGTCAGAGAGAGAGAAAAAGAGAGAGAGGAGGGGGACACTGAGAGTCAGAGTGGAGTGATGTCTAATTTCCTCACTGTCTCAGAAAAAGAGAGGAAAAGTGATTGAACCAATGGAGAGAATCAAGTAAGAAAAAGGCCCTTGAGAGCGATATCATGTGAGCGCTATCAGAGTCGAGCAGCAGGAGTTTTTTTTATGGTACAAACGTCTCG
This sequence comes from Larimichthys crocea, assembly GCF_000972845.2. Lineage (NCBI taxonomy): Eukaryota > Metazoa > Chordata > Actinopteri > Sciaenidae > Larimichthys > Larimichthys crocea. The sequence continues at coordinate 9,945,626 of NC_040030.1, read as the reverse complement.
CTGTTCTTTTGAAGTTTCTTCAAAAGTTTCGCTGTGACACTTGAGGCCACGGTGAAGTCGTGAATGAAGAAATTACATGATGAAATTCACTAGAAGTCTCAAAAAGAAAAAAAAAAGTCCCCCAATTTGTAGCTGAGCTCCCACTCAGACCACTCAGTGTCTCAGTATCTTTAAGAGGAACAAGAGGGAGGGGGACCTCCCAGTGTCGCGTGGATAGTATTTGATGACCCAAACATTTCCAGCACTCCTGTGATCATTTGCTGTAGCCAAAGCCCTTTTTCTTCTTCTAAAAGATGCTTGTGTGAAGTGGAGATGAAGCTGTAGATTTCCATCAAATGATATAAACTCAAGCGAGTGCATTAGAAATCTGAAGATTTAATACTTGGAGGAAACCTCACCTGAATTGCCTCTGAAGAAATACTTTTCTGGGCCAGTTAGCTGAGCTTTAGCCTGCTGTCAAACATGAAGGACGTTGTAATTATTCTCTTCTCATTAACTAAATGTGTCTTCATCAGTGTCAGCGCTATTAAATTTGGCCACACATCATGTAAAGTCACGCAAAGAGGAACAGCATGTGATGACAGTGCTGTGGTATTTTGTTGCGGTGTGAACGTTGAAGGCTCTTTTTCCTATGTGCTCCCATCATAAGTGTAACCTATGTCGCTTTTCCAGTGTGTATAAGTCCATTTATACTTACGAACATTTCTCTTGTTGTTTATTCCAGAGGTTACGACGGTTATCAACTAAATACCGGACAGAGAAGATCTACCCTACCAATGTGGGAGAGAGGGAGGAGAATGTCAAGAAGAACAGATATAAAGATATACTGCCATGTAAGTCCAAACACACCAACATATGCATCTTCCCTCACAGCAGACATTTTGACCTATCAAACACATCAAAAAGTGGCTGCATTTCATTTTGATGCGCAAGCTTTGTTTGTAAATGTAATTAGACCTGGGGGATGTAGTATCCATTTCTACGCTGATGACGGTGTACTTTATGTCAGATGTTCCACATTAAACCAGGCTCCTACTGGACTGGCAATTTACATTTGGGGCCAGAGCTCTAATTTATTTCAAACTTCAAACCCAAACAAAAGTATTTACTAAGTTGCAAGTTTATTAGATCTTCCCTGACAAAATTAATAAGATCTAATGCAATAAATCACATGTTTATGATTCAGCTGTTTTAGAGAGGTGTCGATTTAACTTAATGCTGATTTGAAAGGCACTAAAAGGTATTTGTAATATGTTATGTATTATTTGAATAGCATGGAGACAATGAAGCTAAAAATAGTGTCAACAACAAACTTTATATTCTAACCTTCATGATAGTAAGTTTTATTGCAGGACCGTTATCTTTTTAAAAAATGGCAACACTGGCTGTTTATATTGGTCACTAGAACTCACTCTTAAGTCTTAACTAAACTAAAAAACAAGTGTCTGTACTTTCCTCTTAACTAATGGGGCATGCAACAGAACTGTTGGGTTGAACAACATCACTGCATGCCGCGATAGTGATAACGAATGCTTGAAATACCATCATGGCTGAGTGTATCAGCCAGCGTAGCTCTCGGGCGTCTTGTTTCACTCCTGCCTCCCCGTTACTATCTTATTTATCTTGTGTCATCTACCTTGCTGTGTACTAAAACGATAACAGACCAGACAAACATCTAAATTTGGATATGCAACAAATGTTCTGAAGCAACCACTTAGCTCTTAGTAGATATTTGCTTGCATGCCCGCAGCTGATTCGCAGTGATAACCTTTCCGTTAAGAACTTTTGCTCGACTGAGTTTCATAAGTATTTTTTAATGCAAACACAATGCCTCAGAAAATAATCTGCTTGTGTCCTGCATGACGGCAGCATTAAAACTTGTATGGCATGTACGCACATACGTTGAGTGTGGTTTAATCGCTCATGTAATGGTTTCTGTCTCACGTACACACTGAGCTCTTGCTGTACTTAATGACTTCAGGGGGAAGCTTCCATGACCCAACATCTGTTCTACTTTTATACCTTTATCCTCTCCCCCCTCCTCTCTCCATCCAATCATTCATTCATTAAGGCTTTTAGTGAATGAGCTGCTGATAAGGCAAAGGAAGAACCGGCTCATCCGTAACAGATGTGTACTCGCACATACACACACTTAGGAATGAGGGTATTGCTGTGTGTCCATTAACCTCTTTACATCTCATCTCTCTCTAGTTTGTACTCGTTTGCCCTCTCTTTGTCTTTCACTATATCCTATTCTATCAGATTTTTCCATCTTTTAATCCCCTATTTTCTCTTTCTCTTCCTCTGTTTTCACAATCTAGTAGAAAGACGCTTTAAGTAAATATTTATCTCTTTGTCTTTTCTCCGCAGTTGACCACAGCAGGGTGAAGCTGACGTTACAAACAACCAATCAGGACACAGATTATGTCAATGCTAACTTTATCAAGGTACGGTCTTGTTTGTTTTACACTGTGATTAAATTATAATGTTAGTAAAATGTCCTTTTAAAGTCCTATATACATATATATACTATATACTAAAATTGCTCTGTCTCTCTTTCTCTGCATCTCTCCTGACAGGGTATGGATGGCCCAGAAGCCTATATCGCAACTCAGGGCCCACTGCCGAACACTGTCATCGACTTCTGGAGGATGAACTGGGAGTACAACATAGCTGTGAGTGGCAAACTTGTAGTCCATTTGTATTGGCTGGAAAGAAACCCGAAAGCTGTTACTTTATGCATTTATTTATGCATAATTACTTTAATTATTACACCCACTTTTTGGTTTCACAAAAGTGGGTGTAATAATTAAAGTAATTAAAAAATATATATTTAACATGGTTGTCAGGAATTAAGAGGCAGATGGAGAGTGCTTATGCTTGAACCAGATGGACAGATATGAAGGGGGAGGGAGAAGCGGGAGCTGTGATTAGGTTTAACTAGCACTGAGATTGCAGCTTTGAATATTACTCCCACAGAATCAAAGAGAATGAGGCGAGGTATCGATGTAAGAACGAAACAAATGATCAAAAAGAGGTTTTTCCGTGTGCTGCAGAGCGCTCCGATGAGTCTCTGGACCTATTTTGGCAATGAAAGCGTAACGTAAATAGGGCATATAGGAATGAATATATTTGATAATGCTGTGTGAGGCTGAGAGTAAATATTGATTGTAATCCTTCCTGTTTGTGTCTCTACAGGTTATTGTGATGGCTTGTCGAGAGTTTGAGATGGGAAGGGTAAGGCTGTGATATTTAATCTCCTCGCGTATGTATAACACATCTGTTATAGTATGCTTCTCAACGTGTTTGTCGGTTTGAATATATAAAAACGTAACTTATTCAGTGAAGTATGAAAGTGGAAATAAAATGATTACTTAGTCTGGCATATAAAGTGATGAATTCAGAAGATTTCCGAACTTTGGTGGAGGAATTTCTGGTATTTCATGTATTTTTATAGCCTGTCTAAGTGTGCTTGCATATTTGTTTTTGTGAAAACACTTGAGAGGTCGGTAAAGGCGGTTACCAAAACCTTGAGTCGGTTAAAACTGAAGTCATAATTAAGTGTGACTTTGCTCATGTAGGTATATAAAGTATCATCTATTTTTCCCCTTTGTGTAAATGTCATTGTCGATGTTCCACATGTCACGTTAATTGCTTATTTCAAGCCAGATAGTGTGTCTGTGTGCGCGCACAGGAAGCTGTGGTATTTGTCTGGTATTTTGTTCTCAGCCAAAGCTAACTCCTGTTCTTCTCTGTTTAGAAAAAGTGTGAGCGGTATTTCCCGCTGCTCGAGGAGGAGCCCATGAGTTTTGGCCCTTTCAGAATCTCCTGTGTAAGTAGACAAATCTCTAATATCACAGCTGTGTGTGTGTGTGTGTGTGTGTGTGTGTTGTTTTTTTATGGACCCCTGCATTTCTCACATTTTGTTCTAATGACCGTCTTAGTCAAGGATTGTGTAAATGTTCTCCCTGCTTCTTGTTTTCTAGGAATCAGAGCAGGCCAGAACAGACTACTTTATCAGAACTTTGATGGTGGAGTATGAGAATGTAAGTTCTCCGACTTATTTCATACATAAAAGCAGATTTCTCTTCTTTATTAACATTGCAATATTATTTGACGGTATTTTTCTGATTGTGATAGATCACAGACACATGTACGCAAAATCACACAATCAAATTCACATCCCAGGCAATGACATAACTGATAAATGTGTCCATATCATCTCAAAATTCAAGCTTCTAATAATAAATAAAATATCGCCCACACATTCGACCTCCACCCTTTTAAAGATATCCCTCCGTATGTCTCACTGCAGGAAACACGCAGGATAACACAGTTCCATTATATGAACTGGCCCGATCACGACGTCCCCTCATCGTTCGACTCCATACTGGATATGATCGGACTCATGAGAGAATACCAAGAGCACGATGATGTCCCTATATGTGTGCACTGCAGGTAGGAGACGCCAACGCCGATCCGGCCGTGTATGCACGTACTGTAGCGAAGGCAGCATTTTACAAAAAAAGGCTGTACATGAGAAGCTCGAGTCGTGAAATGGATTTCTTGAATCAGATTTTTCTGCCGTCAAACTGAATGATTCATGGGAGTGCCAGTGGTTTCTCTGCGAGGAGGCAGTAGGAATGTGCAACAGGTGGCCAGCCATGGGTTTGTGTGTTTTGAAATCAGGTTTCAACACAGCAGAGAAATGTTGCAGTAATAGCTAAACCAGACGTACAAATACACATCTACTCCTGGCAAAAGCCAGTTTTTAATCTTATCTTGACTAAGCTTGACCACAGGGATCCAGAATGGCTGCAATCTGACAATAACTGGCTAAAACAGAGCAGCTAAGACCTTCTGTCATCATAGGGCAGTCATCATATAACAAATGTTATTTCAGCTATAGTGATTAGTTAAGTTATTTGTGTCAGAGATGACTGCGCTGTTTCCTCCAATAAAGACCTTTTTAAATGATGAAGTACTTAACATGAAAACAAGCAACACACTGATTCATGAGTCTATAGGTTCAGGTCCTCTGCTGCACATGTGTATACACACACACACACACACACTGTCTCCATGTGTGTATAATCAGGTATAATGAGCAGCCTGAGGACATTTCCTGTTACACAGCGGGACTTAAAGCTGCATCTCTGATGTCTTGTGTGGGTTGATGTGTGCTGTACTTGTGTGTATGTGTGTATGTGTGTGTGTGTGTGTGTGTGGAGAAACTGTGCTTGTTAGAGTAGCAAAGGGATAAAGTTTTATGATTTGATGCATCAGGCGTGATGCCACATAATCTCGGCGTTTGTGTAACTCCTGTCTCCATCCTGTCTGGGCAAGGCGTTGTTGCATGCATACAAACACACGCGAGAGTTTGTCCTCTTAAAGAATATAAATCCAGAGCTGATATTTGTTTAATATCTATATTTGAGTGCCTCTGTTGAATCTAATTTGTGTGACTATGACTGTACAGTGCAGGCTGTGGGAGGACGGGTGCTATCTGTGCTATTGACTACACATGGAACCTCCTCAAAGCTGGGGTATGTGAACACACACACACTCCTACACATACCTAAAACATACCTGTACAAATACATACTTAACAAATTCAAATTCAAATGAGAATGAACCCTTCTGTTGTGTTTGTGCCTTTTTTTTATAGAAAATTCCAGAAGATTTTAATGTTTTTCGGTTGATCCAAGAGATGAGGACGCAACGACACTCTGCTGTTCAGACCAAGGTTTGTTTTATGTTTTAACTGCTCTGAGGTCTGTTTAAGCAGCATTTAATACAAAATAATTGGAGTAATGTGCAGAAGATGTAAAAAAACCAAAAACAAAAAGCCAATTAGTGTTAGGATGCTAGTGTGCATACCCAAAGTGTCCACGCAGCATGATGTTTGTGTGGTTGTCAGATGAAAAGATTTCCAACAGCTGGAAGTGTCTCAAGTGTCACAGGTTGTTTGCAGTTCCTTCTCCAGAGGTTGCAAATCTGGTTTTGGATGTGAAGTAAGTTGAGTTGAGTAATACTAAACCTGTCAGGGCTTCGCATACAGCATGAAAAGCATTTCACAACTAGCTGCATCTTGCAAAAAAAAATGTAATCTAATATTTCAGTTTCAGCCTTTTAAAAACGATTGAGTTTATTGAACTCTGAGCTGTTTACTGTAATGACTTTCTACCTGGAGTTTGGGGGAATGAAATTATTCTGTTTCATTGATCAAACAGTTTTGGAGATCCTGCATCATTTGTGCTTGACGGACAGACGTCACGTTCTGTCGAGTAACAGGAAGTAATGCAGCTCTTTAATGCATCAAATGTATATATTTCTGTGTGTATCGTGAAACTTACAAGCACAACAGACTGTCACTTTAAATGTATACATCAGGTACACAGATCAGTTAGAAGACCACTTCCTCGACAGGTGGATTTAGTTTAGATTTTTAAAATCACCCCACATGTCTGCGATCAGATATCAGTCGTTGGCCCGTTGGCTTTCACACCACAAACAAACCACACCAGACTCTGCTTGGAGGCAGACAGGAGACCCTCCTTTTAAAGTGGTTTTGCTTCAGCCGTTTGTTCTTGCACCGGAGTTTGATTGACAGCTTTCAAACGCAGCAGGGTTCATTTTAAGCTAGGTGTAGAAGCTGTATTTTGATTTAATATTTTGAGGACATGACTTTATTTGCTCAGCGTTCTCGGTTGCAGCAGTGTTTTATGTGTCGAGGCTTTTCATTCCTGTTACTCGTTGAAAATGTACACATTGCAACTAGTTAAAGCTGTTTTGCCAAAATGTGTTTGTAGATGTTGCTGGATGACATTTTCCAGCCGTATTTGTGCCTAAGTGGCGTGCATTCAAAATAATCGGAGTGTATCGGCTTAACAAATCACCAAGCATCCTCATTATGTGTCGTTATGTACCTTTTTTTAAATATGCTGTTTCCTCCCACACACGTGTCCTGACACTAATGAGGGAAAAAATGCCCTGTTAGATAAATGACAGATTTGCCTTGATACAAACTGACACATGTTTGAATACAGCGTCTCACTGACGCTAATGTAATTTTTGAAAATGTGGTGCAACAACACTTACTGCTTTACCAGGAAAGTAAAGAGATTAAATCAGTGTGCATCAGTGAAGGTCCTTCTGTTTTCACACAGATTGTATTTCATTGCTGTGTAAATGGATGTTTTTGAGTATAGACATCAGAACCTTTTGATATTAATTGTTTTTGTCCCTCTTTCACTTCGTCTCTGCGTCTTTGTCTTTCTCTCTCCAGGAGCAGTACGAGTTAGTTCATAGAGCGATCTCTCAGCTCTTTCAGAAACAACTGCAGCTACTTGAGAGCCCCACCAACACGCAGATACACGATGGCATGGTATGACACACACACACATATGTAGATATTGTGAATGCCGTCTGGTGTTGAAGAAAGACAGGATGTCGCTGAGTAACGCTCTCGGAGTGGGGAAAAAAAAACACAAATAATTAGTCACAGGGGAAGGAGAGGGTAGGAGGCATGGAGGAGAGGGGGGGGAGAGGTCTTCAGAAAAACTCTGCTCTTTACACAGACAGTTACCGAGTTTGTGCCAGAAAGAGAGCGATCTCTCCTCTGCAGGGTATTCTCAGAGGACTGCATACAGTTAGACCTATTTACAAGAGCGAGGAAAAAACAAAAGGCTTTGCTCTGTCAGTCACCGCTGCCCTCATTCTAATTTACTTCACACTGTCCTCCATTGCCCCCAAACACACACACACACACACACACACACACACACCATATACAAAGTGTCCTTAATTATCCCTGTCGTCCTCCCATTGATCTAAAGTACAATCAAACCAAAAAGTTCACTCGTAGGACAAAACTAACAAACGTATTGCAGGAAGCATCTACAATGAGGGAAATAATGAAATGCAATTAAATTTTTATATAATGTGATTTTCTGGATACTTTTTTTATTATCCTGTCTCTTGCTGTTATAATAAACCTGCCATTAAAATGATAGACTATTCATTTATTTGTCAGTGGGCAAATTTAGCAAAAAATCCCAAAATTGGGCAAGGGATCAAATAATTATTTTTCCTCACTGTACTGTTGATCGTGTTACTGTTTTATGTTTAGTCATTTATTGACTAAATGAAGCAGTTAGTCTGCTTCGTTTGGGATCAGTCCACCTGACTGATTCTCTCCTGGTGGTTGAGAAAAAATCTCAATCAGTTCTGAGCTTTTGAATCTTTGCACGCTGCAGCATCTGGTTGCACTCCTTGTCAAAAGAAGAAAGTCACGCTCCACTGGAATGGTTGCATTATTTTAAAACTAGCCACTCTTCCTCCACGCTTACTGGAATATGTAGTTTAACTAGTAACGCAGAGGGAAGAAGAATCAATGAGACAGTGTGCAACGCCGACAACCCTAAAGACACAGAGGACACAGAATGACGATGAGAGAGTGCACTGGCAGCGATCCAGGACTTGACTTCCTGCTTAGGAAGCTCTGGTGACATCATCCCTGTCCCATAATGCACTTTGAGTCTGAGAATAGACATCCGTTGGGAAAGGGAGACCCTTGCAGGAGACGGTCACACAGACACATGCAACCATGTTTACGTTAGAAAAAACTCTGACACCCTTTTTTCGAACCGTTACCTACAACCCTAAAATATCTTTTAGTGTCAGAGTGAGGACGTGCTGTGCTGTGCTGTCCGATACTTTTAGAAACTCTGTGCTATTAATCATTTGTTAAGCGTAGGTGTGGCGTACACGGAGGAAAACAACAACTCCACCACAAGTTTGTTGCTACTGATTATAACCATGTCATTATCTTAAAGAGTTACAAGTCCAAGAAGGCACTGTGTGTGCGCACACACACACTTGGTCAGCAAAACATTATCAGTGTGCAGTACTGACTCAGTCCATGTACACATTGACTCATGTCCAGTCATCCATTGTTAGTGACTAAAACACCCACATAGGTGCTCTCAATGGCAGTGTGAACAATAAGCCTACACATGCACACAATCCCACGCACGTTTTTTCTGCTCGCACGCAGGCGCCGTCGTCTGCAGGGAGTGTTCCTACCAAATTGATTCTCACACCACCACACACACGGACACGCGTTTACGGCCAAATGAGATGCTCCGTCTTTAGTCCGTGTACGCAAACGCACAGAGAGACGAACCTCGTCTTTGAATTCGCGATTCGTCCTGTCATCTTCTCGTTAACAGAGTCAAATTAATGAGCCACAGGGGAAGAGAGGAAAACCTTCTTTTAGAAAACAATTTTGAACCTTCACTGAAGCAATTTTCTAGCAGCTTTCTGCCTCTGATACAGAAATACATAGAAGAGAAGAAAGAGTTGTTATAGAGAGAGAGAGAGAGAGAGAGAGGTGCTTTACATTTCAACAGCAATTATAAAAACTGCTGCTGCAGAGTGAGCTAAAATTGGCTTTTGTGTAATGCAGTCTCACCAAAAAAAGAATCAAACTATTGCACCTTATTATGCACAACACAAAAACACATGATGGTTTTTAGGTCGACATTTGCAATGCTGTCAAAATACCTGTAGACTCACTGCAGCTGCTGAGGTGTGTTCGCGGAAGTCGGCAAAGCTTGATGGAGCTGTTGTTTCATGGCACACAACAATTTCTTTTGAAGTACGCAGACTGTTTTATGCATATCACTGCTTAAGAGAGTGCTGAACATAAAAGGGCTGAACAAATCTGATAACAATACATGAATCACGTGTCCAAAAACATAAACAAACATTTACTTTTTTAATTTAATTTGGTTATGTAAGATTTGTGGCCAAGATATATACTGAGAAATGACAAATTATTTAATGGAGACCGTGTTTGTAAACTACCTCAAACATATATACAGTGTCTTTGCTGAGCTGAGGAGTGTCACTGCTCAGCCCTTACTGACAGCAAAAAGAATTTCCGTCGAGTTGTTTTGAAGCTCAAAATCTGTGGCTCTGGCCTCCGCCATGTCGGCAGTCCAGCTAATCTAAAAAACATCAAATTGGCAAAGACGTGGATCATTGGCAGACCTGCAACGGGCTGAATATGACGCCTGGTTGCCTCAAACAAGCCATCTGTAATGGCACTTATCTGTCAATCAAAGCGGCCACACTGTTAAATATATATTACTTTAAGCCTTAATATCATTTGAACAGGTGAGTTATATAAAAATTCACCTTCAGTACAGTTGTCATGAATGGAGAACTTAGCTATAGACACCAAAACAGTTTTTTGTACCAGGCTGTAAACATGTTTCTTTCTGCTGTGAAGTTGGACATTTAAACATAGGGACTTGAGATTGACTCATTTCTGGAGCCAGCCTCAAGTGGCCGTTTGAGGAACTGCAGTTTTTGGCACTTCCACATAGGCTTCACATCAAAAACCACACATTAAACTTAAAAGTGTGTCCGCATATGTTTGTCTCTGTGTGTGAACAGGATGAAAGCAGTCCAGATAAAGCAAGCCACCAGTCAGACGATGAGAGATGGGACACGCCGCCTCCCAAACCTCCTCGCATACGCAGGTAAGACATATTTTAAGTGTGGACAGTTTGACCTTTTTCCCAATGTGTGTGTCTGTTTTTTAAAGCTTATTAGCTCAACTGTTCAAGTCTTAAAGTTCACAAAAACGCCCCCAAAATAGATGTCAGAGAATAAAAAAAATAACCTGCGCTCAACCTCCACACAAGATGAATGAACAAGCTCACACCAGAAGTGAGCAGTAGGTGTGAAGTGGCCCGTCACTGATCACAGTGGGTGTTGTGTTTTGTAGGAGGAACTCAATAAATAAATAAATAAATAAAAAATAAATCACAGCACAACAGTTTGTATAAAGTGCACAATAAAAACATATTAAACAGACCAAATAGAAGCAGCAGGCGTTGTTTTCACCTCAAGCGAACCGGAGCTTTCTGACACATTAGTTCTCCGGTCGGCCCACAGATGCACCCGGCCTCCACTTTTTTTTTTTTTTTACTGAAGTTAACTTCTGTTTGGCTGTTCGACAAACTGTTTCGGCCTGAGGAGGAGCTGTATTTATAGATAATTTTTTGCAACACTTACCAATACTCTGCAACTCTACACAGTGTTGCGTGCGCCACAACCCGAGGGCTGCTACAACTTTCATCTCATATACATGCGTTTTTTTTTTAACACATAGAAATACACATAGATGCCTCTGGTTCTCTCTATAACTTTGGCAAATTTCCATTCCTTTCTCATCCTCTCATCTTCATCGCTCTGCTCCCTCTCCTCTTTAATTTTGCTCTGTGTGCTTAGCAGGGGGGTGTGCTCCACTTTCTTTCAGCCAGTTCATCTTCAAGTCCCTCTGTTCCTCCTCTTATGATTTATCCACAGAAGGCTGTCAGTGCAGCGATACATACAACTTTTTTTTTTTTTTTTAAACAAACCAACAAGATAGAGGCTCTGTACTGTTGCTTTAATGTCACAGAGGACGTCTTGTTGCCAGGAGACTGTTTCACTTAATTACCTGTTGCTACAAGCGTCGTCTAAAAATGTCCAGTTTGACAGCGTTTTGTGAGCCTGTGTGTGAATCATTTACTCCATGCTCATCCATGAGATTTAATTCCTAGATTTTCATTCTTTATTCTGCATCAATTTAAACCTTCGTGACACCAGAAAACTCTTTAATCGGAGCCAACGTGACCTTTGTTGTGTTCTCTCGCTGCTAAAATGATCATGCTTCTCGTGTGTGCTTAGTTCGTCTGCTGCACCAGCCGGTTCGATGGGAAAGCAAAACATTTTTCACAAGTCCTAATTTTGGGATGTAGCTGCTAGTGATCTGTTTACTGAGAAAGTTTCTTTCCTGCTCTAAGTGAAACATACAAATTTGATCTGCTGCCAAAATACAAAAGTTTTCCCTCCCTCTCATTCGCTCCCTTTGACTCTTAAATCTTGCGCTTAGTAAGTGTCTTCTCACTTTGTGTCATCCTAAAGAAAAAATGTCAAGGCCTCATTTAAGCCTGAGCTATTTTTACCAACATAGTCCACATTCTGCCGACCACACTCCCCCCTGGGTCACTCAGGAGTGTAAGTGTGTGTGTGTGGGGAATCTTTTTTTTGTGTGTGTGTTTAGAGAATGAAACATACTGCAGGAACTTCAATGAGGCTGGCATCATGGTCACAGATACTGAGTCATGGCTTTTACATATATTCACAGCCGCGCCCTGGAGACTCATATCCTGCCTGCATCATCTCAAATTTTGAAACTGTGCACTACCAAAAGGCAGCTTTCAGTGTTCTTCAGTCCTGTGTGCTTATTTGTTGATTCGTTTTTTCTTTTTTTCTTTGCTCATTTTAGACAGCATTTTATATAGGCAGCTTTGTTTTGTAGGATTTTGTCTACGATCTACTGTTTTGCTTCAGTCACATCTACAGCACAAATACAAATCAAGTGGCTGTCAAGAATATCAAGGTCTCTCTTTGTTAACGGCACAAATTTGGGCAAAATGAAGGTTCAAGGTTGATTTTATTCATCCACAAAATCGTGGAGATTACAGGCACTCCCATTCTAATCAACCAACGCTTATTGCAGAGCACCGAGAAGACGGTGCATGATTCTTGACATTCAAAACATGTCAAGACTGAAAAACAACATAGGAAAAATAGAAATGAAATTATATTAAAGTTTGAGTTTCCTTACAAATGTCTGGTTGTGTTAGGTGATCCAAACCTGCTGCTGTAAGTCCAGTAAGACGTTTCATACTGTGCCAATTCAGTAGATATTTATCAACCTACTAAAGATCTTTGACCGTACAGAAGTACAGTTATTGATGGAAGCTTATTACGGTAATAATTCATACATTCATATATTATGGCTCTGTGTCTTGAGTGAGATTAGCCATCTAAGGCTACATTGTTATGTGTCTCCTGTAGAAACTTGTTAGCATTTCATTTGTTGTTTGCAAACAGTCAGTAATCATCATATAATCATCTCATCCAGCACGCCAACACACATCTAAATCTGTGCGACTTTTCTTGGCCATCCATATGAATCCATCCTCAGCACAACCTGAAACCAGCAAGTGTCTATTTAAGTTTTATTTCCTTCTAGCTCATCCCGCCACTCTGAGCCAACACGCTGATTAAAGATGCAGAGTACATACGTGTGGAGGGCACAGTGCACTTGCTGTGTGTGTGTGTGTGAGTGTGGGTGGTGTTTGGTGCATGAATTTTAAGTTCTTGTGAGGGGGTGCGCATCTGTGTGCATACGTGTGTGTTCGTGTGTAGGTTGTGTTTGTGCTCGCTCTTTAAAGCATGTTTAAGATTTTTAAAATACTTGCAGATTATTCGAGATCCTGAACTTTCATATCCCCTGTTCGGCATTTATAAGCAACATTTAAAAAATGTTTTTAACACACTGTAATATAGTTGTAGATAGATATGAGTTTATCAGCGTGTAGTACTTTCCATCAATACAAACTTTTTAATATTATTAAAACAGTTTTACTGTATTGACATTCATTTTCTGTTTATCCAGCAGCCTTCAGTTTATGAGTGCCCACAAGAGGATTTTTATTTATTTATTGATATTAGTTTGAAGTATGTATTATCTCGTATGATTTGCATGAATTGCTTTTAACAAAGCAGGTAAATGGTGAAGAAGAAAATTGTTTTTTTGGAGAAAGCAAGACTTACGCCATTAAAGTGAAATAAAGAAAATAAAGAAAAAGTATCTATAAATCAAGGTAGATGAACAAACAGTATTTGGTACAGTGGTTGTGTTTGTTGGGGTCATAGTGGACGTTTCTGGTAAAAGTTAGAGTTAAATAAAGTGTTATCAGCTCAGCATACATACGAATTTGCTCATTTTTAAGAGTGAAAGTTAAGCACTGCTGCTACTTTTCACCCGACGTAAACCCTCGTAATATTTTAATACCAACTCGCATTTTTCATTGACGTCCTCTGCTTATTTGTTTTTCTGTGACTTATTAGTGTTCGCTCCTCTAATAGCTGCGCTCCTCCTTTGGGATCATTTTGAGTTTCATTTTATCTTAGAGGGAACACTGGGCCTGAATAAAAAAATATAAAAACCCTGTGGCATCTGAATGATTCATATCCCCATGGAAACAGTCAGCACCAGTGGGAATCATCTGAGTTAGTATTAAATATATCTTATGCTTGCTCATGTTGATTGCATAGATGAAGAAATTAATTAAAGAAAGCTTCAGAAGTGTCTCATAAGTGACCCGTGAGAGAAAACTTTATGTTGCTGTGATGCCGAGGCCTCATGAGGAAGCCACTTGCAGTGTGACTGCAGCTCCAAAGTTGATCAAGAAAAGAAAATCCCCCGTACACACGCAGCATCATGTGCACTCCTATGTTGGCTCTTGTTACAGTCATGCGCTCTTGATTTAGCACACCACCACTTCCTCTCACTGTTTTTGGTGTGCATGCATATATAAATGTATATTTTGTGGCGCCTTATTGTTTTAACTTTCCATCATTGTGTGGCGAGCTTTGTCAAAACCTCAGCATCCTCTCTCACACCCACACTGAGTATATCTATAGGTGTGTTTATAATCAGATTATGACCAGAAGGCACAGTTCTGTATGTGTGGGAGAGTTTCGTTAAGAAACTGTTACACTTTTTAATGCAGTATTGTCAACAATATAACCTACTAACAGAAAGATTAGTCTTGTATGATTTGCTGGCTGAAATCAATGGAAAAAAGTTTAATACTTAAATATCCCCTTGGGGATTTTGTTAGACACAAACTACAATACAATGAGAGAAACTCTTTAGTGGTGATTCAGCATCAACGGATCATGTTCACACAAATCCACAAAATATGACGATGTTCCACATCTGAGGACATGCCATTCGTCTCAGACATACCCTAAACATATTGTTGGATAAAATTATGCCATCTAGTGGTGGAAAGACTTAAGCTTCACACCATAAACAGAAACCCCCTTTCAGATTTGAAGTAAAAAATAAATGTAGGAAGTTCATTTTGTCATTTTACTTTCATTAGAAGTTCGTCAGACAGAATAATTTATCTAGAAATGTCTGCGAGTCGTCTGGCCGGTATGATGAAATTCTTTCCTTTTCATCATTTGAAATCTTTAAAACTTCATTTTAAGTTTCACATCTAAAGCAGATGTGTTTGTACGTTAACATTTAAACAACTTATCACAGTGTAAAAGTCAAATATGTCGCCATGTGAGTGAGAATTTTCCCCCACAGTCTTTAATCGTGATTATGCGAATCTGGCTTCGGGTATGGTGTTTTAATTACAGCTTCTCTTTAACATTTTTGGCTCTGTGGGACGGACATGTCTTATTAAAAAGTCTCTCAGTGCATATTATAATATCCATTCAATGAAAAGCTTATCTGCTGTCTCTCTCTTTTCTTTTAGCTCCCAGGCAGAAGGTGACGTGAAGGAGGAGATACTCCAGCCCCCGGAGCCTCATCCCGTACCCCCGATCCTGACCCCGTCTCCCCCTTCAGCCTTCCCCACCGTCACCAACGTACGGCAGGACAACGACCGCTACCACCCCAAACCTGTCATACATGTCCTGGCTACCACACAGGGACAGGTAACTGCAGCGAGGGGTAATCCAGAAATAAATATATGGGTGGTTCTTCTGTTAGCGACCTGATTGCATGTTTTTTTCAGTCTTACTAAAAATATGGTCTGTATTTATTTCAAGAAGACTTGGTCTCACCTCGTCTCTTTGCTAGCACTGTGTGAAAATGTTTTGCATGAGGAATTTTTGGGAATTTTATGGTTCGTTGCGGGCAGAAGTTGCTGGATCATCTTCCCCTAAATATTAACTCTGGCTCCTTCTCAGACATGGCTGCAGATTTCTGTTTTTCCAGATGTTGTCTCACCTTTTCATCTCCTTTCCCTTTCAGAATAAAGAGGCCGATAAGCAGCAGAACCAGTCAGAACCGAGTCCAAACAAGCAGACGAGTCCCTCAGAGCAGAAAGACCAAGATCCACTGAGTCGAAAGCAGCAGAATCAGGTCTCAAATCTAGATCACAACTACAACAACAAATTGTCGTCAGTGTCGACAAAGTCAGAATCTGGCCAAAGCCAGACTCCCTCGTCGCCCCTCTCCCCATCTGTTGAATGTTCTGGTGCTCCTCGGATCGAGAGGAAGCTGAGCATCGAGATTAAAAAGGTGCCGTTACAGGAAGGACCTCGTAGTTTTGACACTTCCTCCTCCATGGGAGTAGCAGGCGGAATTGGCAGCAGTTCAGCCAACAGCACGGGAATGCTGCAACGAAGCCACGCCTTCAAAGCTCGCACTGGCCAATCCCTGCTGACATCGAGCTCCTCGCTGTCGGAGGACTCGGGCACGGAGGGAGGAGGAGGAGGAGGATGCGGGGAGAGTCAAGCGGATGGAGGCATCCTAGCCAGACCAAACCACCTCCCCGTAAAGAGCGAGAAGGGGGAGACGCCGGGAGGGGAGAGAACGGAGACGAAGGCCGGCCACGCGGCGTGGGCTCAACCCTGCAACAGCCCAGAAAAACAGTTCCCCAAAACATCCTCCTCTTCTTCCTCCTCAGACCGCGTCGCCCCATCCTCCTCCTCTTCCTCCCACCTCTCCTCATCCTCTTCCTCGTCCTCCTCCACTCCCGTCAGGACAGCCCTAAGTTTCACCAACCCCCTGCACTCCGACAACTCAGACGAGGAGGGGGACGGAGAGATGTCCGGAGCAAAGGAGGGTTATCGTACTAATGTATCCACGGCGACGGCCATGGTAACCGCAGCCCCTCACCACGGAGACCAACAGCCAGCCCGGAAGGTGTTGCCCATGTCGATCGCAGGGCAGAGCTCTCCGTCACCCTCTGCGACCACAGCAAGTACGTCCATCAGCTGCTTTTGCCTTAATGAGCGAATCCAATTCCTTTAACTAACTCCCGACAGAAGCAATTAACAACCATGAGGGAAGTCGGATAAATAGACGTCTGGATTAGCTAAAGAAATCAGTTTAGACATCAGTTAACTAACTCAACTGAACCCTGGAGGTCACTTCAGCTCATTTCCGAGGAGTCTAGCTAACACATGCTCAGGGAAACCACACGGTAGAGTCATTTTCCAGGTCAGTAAAGAGACAGGTCTCAGACAGGCTCATGCTAATGACATGTTTTATCTATAACCACACACACACACAGAGGCTGGGAGAGAAACACACAGAAACAAACAAAGCGAGATAGTTCCAGTCTCATATGTAGCATGGCCGTACGACTAATTGGTTGGTTTGCGAGGAATGCTGCAAATGTTAACAGGCAAAGTTCTGTCAAAACAACTCTTTCTCTTTCAGCTTGTGTGTGTGTGTGTTTGTTTTTCTAAGCGAATTTGTGAGAACGGGAGGAAGAGCGACTGAAATCCTGTTTTTGTATGTTTTTGTTTCACTGCAGTTTTGTGTGTGTGTGTTTGCAGAGAAACCGTGTGTGCATGTTCGATGGTGAAGGATCAACACTGCATGATAAATACACACTCTCCAACACTGTGTGTGTGTGTGTGTGCACGTTTGGGTTGAACAGAGCAGCGTCACACTTGTTTGTGCATCGGTATGGCCTCACTGTCATGATTGCAAACGATAAGATGTGGGTTTTTTTTTTAATCTTCTGGGGACTGAGAATCGCTCCTTCTTCTTTTGTTGATTTCAAAATCACGAGATTCTGAAATCTGATTCTTGCTGTGATTGGAGCTCACGTGGAATGGTGTTAACTGGAGTTTGGCTTGGAACGGTTTGGATCATGAATGGTCTAAAGCTTGATGAATAAGACGTTACTGCATTTTTAAATATTTGGATTTAACTCTCAGGGTGCATGATGTCAAATTTTCTTCAAATTAAACCTGGAATATGTTTTAATGAACAGATAACAGGTTTATTGTTTAATGATGCTTTCCATCTGGGGTAATATGAGTTGTGTAGCCTGACAGATGAAATATTTGAAGCTGATAGTGACATGAATGTTTAAGAAAATCTAACAATACAACAATCTTGACATATATCTCTTGGATTTTTTACATTTTATTACATTTTTAAGGTATGTCTGCATAAAATCAGCTTGTCAATGCTCAGTGGTGGACAAACTATGTAATGCTGACACTGTTTCTAAATTACAACAAACATACTTTGACATTTCTGTGAATAAGAACTCAACCAAAATAAAACTAGAAAAAAAAGAGATTGTTAACAGTTACTTATCAGCCGACATACGTGCTGATACCGATATCTACAGTAAGGTAAAATCAAGGCTAATTTGTCCGAAGCTCTAATAAGTTTGCACAGGTCTAATTAAAAATCAGATTATTCTTATAGGTTCATTTTAAGGTGAGGTCAGGCATCATACATCATGCACTCCTGAAGTGTTTCCAATATTTAAAACTAAATGCAGGAATATTTGCCTCACAGTCCTGAAGCGGGCTGTTTTTTTTTTGTTTTTCTAAGCGAATTGTGAGAACGGGAGGAAGAGCGACTGAAATCCTGTTTTGTATGTTTTTGTTTCACTGCAGTTTTGTGTGTGTTTGTGCAGAGAAACCGTGTGTGCATGTTCGATGGTGAAGGATCAACACTGCATGATAAATACACCTCTCCAACACTGTGTGTGTGTGTGCACGTTTGGGTTGAACAGAGCAGCGTCACACTTGTTTGTGCATCGGTATGGCCTCACTGTCATGATGCAAACGATAAGATGTGGGTTTTTTTTTATCTTCTGGGGACTGAGAATCGCTCCTTCTTCTTTTGTTGATTTCAAAATCACGAGGTTCTGAAATCTGATTCTTGCTGTGATTGGAGCTCAGTGGAATGGTGTTAACTGGAGTTTGGCTTGGAACGGTTTGGATCATGAATGGTCTAAAGCTTGTGAATAAGACTTTACTGCATTTTTAAATATTTGGATTTAACTGTCGGGTGCATGATGTCAAATTTTCTTCAAATTAAACCTGGAATATGTTTTAATAACAGATAACAAGTTTATTGTTTAATGATGCTTTCCATCTGGGGTATTATGAGTTGTGTAGCCTGACAGATAAATATTTGAAGCTGATAGTGACATAATGTTTAAGAAAATCTAACAATACAACAATCTTGACATATATCTCTTGGATTTTTTACATTTTATTACATTTTTATGGTATGTCTGCATAAAATCAGCTTGTCAATGCTCAGTGGTGGACAAACAATGTAATGCTGACCCTGTTTCTAAATTACAACAAACATACTTTGACATTTCTGTGAATAAAAACTCAACCAAAATAAAACTAGAAAAAAAAGAGATTGTTAACAGTTACTATCAGCCGACATACGTGCTTG
>NC_040030.1:9908752-9926292 GCF_000972845.2 Larimichthys crocea | reverse complement strand
TCTTATAGGTTCATTTTAAGGTGAGGTCAGGCATCATACATCATGCACTCCTGAAGTGTTTCCAATATTTAAAACTAAATGCAGGAATATTTGCCTCACAGTCCTGAAGCGGGCTGTTTTTGTCTGGCGTTTTTTTTGGTCTGCTTGGCTTTTCTGACACGTCATTTTACTTTGGGCTGCGGTCACGCTTTGTTATCGGTTATGAAACGCTGATGGCTGCTGTTTGAATCTTAACGGTGCTTGTTGATGAGTTGCACTGAGCAACTCGCTGCTTTGTGGTTGGTCAAGAGGAA
Source organism: Larimichthys crocea (assembly GCF_000972845.2). Taxonomy (NCBI): domain Eukaryota; kingdom Metazoa; phylum Chordata; class Actinopteri; family Sciaenidae; genus Larimichthys; species Larimichthys crocea. The sequence continues at coordinate 9,925,999 of NC_040030.1, read as the reverse complement.
GCTGGTGGCTGCTTGTTTTGCTGGTTGCATTACAGTGAACCAATTATTCAAACTTTATTTATAATGTAGTCAAAAGGCAAAGTAAAAGAAATAAACACACCACATATATACATATATTTATTGAAATATATAACTAATATATAACTAATATAACATTTCATTAATAATATATTAATGCTTGTATATCACTGTAGTCACGTCGATAAAACTTGTTAGGCCAGTTCAGATTCTCTTGATTGAAATCTAACAAAAATCACAACAGAAAAACACAAACTATAATTGATTAACAGCCCTAAAAAAAAAAAATCATTCTAATCTTGTTCTGAAGGTTGAAGCTTTGAATTGAATTGCTCACAGCACTTACGGTAGAGCAAGAACTGCAGCATCATGTTGTCCTCATCACTTACAGTGCATTAACCTGCTGTACAGTCACCTAATGGGTTCTGAAAATGGTGCAATGCTAGATGAACCAGCATCTAACTCTGCCCTCATTAAGACTAATTTCACTCTAATCTAGGCTGATTTATGGTCTTTTCCTGGGCAGTCTTAAATGCAGTAGGAAAGACACTCTGCTTCAAATGAGTGATTCCCGATGGTGAGGATTTCGTTAGACATGGGGTTAGAAATGGTTCTATTAAAAAAGAGGTAGCCATCAGGGTGAGAAAATTTGGATTTCGAGCAATATGAGTGGGCAGAGTTCATAAAACCATGAAACAAGACCGGTGATTGTGGATAAAGTCAATCACAGATTATATATACTCGTCTCCAGTTTTATTGGTCACCTAATGAAACCTAATGCAGTCTACTATAACAGTCCTGCAATACATTCATGAAGGAAAAGTATTGATTTAACTTTATGATCATTGGAGGCTGCAGCTTGTGGCGCTGTTTGTGTTTTTTTATATTTCTTATATTACATTTATAACCGCGAGGTAGCTCATGACTTATAAAAGCATGGACGTAGTGGTGCAGCTGTAAACAGCACCCTCCTGTCATCAAAGCGGCCACGCTGTTAATTTGCATAATTAAATAATCAAATTTAATAACAGTTGAGTTATATAAAAATTCAGACTTCAGGTACAGTTGTTGTACCAGACTGTAAACATGTTTTTTCTGCTGTGAAGTTGGACATTTTAAACCGGGGCCTTATGGAGATTGACTCTGTCTGTAGCCAGCCTCAAGTGGCCGTTTAAGGAACTGCATTTTTTTGCCACTTGGCTTCACTTCACAGCCACTCGAGGTAGCCTAGATAACAGAAACACCTCTCTGTATAATGCAAGTACAGTTCAATCAGAAAATCAGCCGTAAGAGAGACACTGTTTTAGGGTCAAAGAGAGTCTCTGCCCAGAGACATGGCTAACATTTTATATATCAACAATAGACCCAGCTGTGCCCCAGTATTTCCACCTCGTCCAGATGATGGAGAGAAAATAGACCACTCTTTCTGTAACAAGGTCATTAGTACAAAACGACTTCTTGGATACTGTCCTTGAATTAAAAAGAGACACATTTATTTTAGCTGGATCGTGCATTTAAGGCGTTCTTTATCAAGGAGAACAGGCCCCATAAAAACAGAGTAGACTCAGAGATGAATGTTGTCAATAAATGCTCAGTTTGAAGAGGATCAGATCGGAGACTGTCAGGAAACTAATCACGACTGTCTGGAGCTTGTCATTTAATTTTAGCTGCATGTAACTTAAGCAGATTTACTTATTTTTAATGTATAACCAGAATAAAAAGTCAAATTATATTAGCGTGTTTGAGGAAGGTGTGACGCGAAGCTGCCCAGCTCCTTCACCAAGTCATTACTGTTACATATTTCCTCCCTTAGAGATTTCATGTCAGATATAGTCCTGAAACTGACAGAGCGTATGCTATTATTATTATTATTTTAGCATTGAACAGTTTCAGTAATAATGTGACTGATGATTAATTGAAGTGATTAGGGGAAATAAAGTGTGTGTGGTTCTTCACGATCATAAAACTGCAACAGCCATTGAAAAACAGCATACATTTGCAATACAAAGAATAGAACATAACTTAGTTTTGTGTGTGTGATTTACCAAAAAAACACAAATAACAACAACAAAAGAAACACATAAAAAAACTATAAATACCGGTACATGTGGTAAATTTATTTAAGTGACAGGACATCAGAAAAATAAACATGCAACATGTTTTTTACAGTTTACTGCTAATCCACTACTGATCATTTTGAAACAACCACCTCTCATAAGTCGTTTTTAAATACAGTATATTGAAAATCATAACAAACATTTAGTCGAATATTTGTCAATATATTTGCCTTGCTGAGTGACTAAACAGATCAAAGCTTCACTCACTTGTTGTATTTAATACGCCGCCATCTTTAGAGAAGGAATCGTTGAGTCCCAGTCTTCAGCTTTTCTCTGCATTGTTCACATTTGACTGCCGACTGACTCTCTTGTCTTCTCCTCGGCAGTTATTGATGTTGCTTCTCGTTTGACCTCTGACCTTTTTAACCCAGACTGCGGGACAGCGATGACTCCCCTCCCCCTCTCCCTGCGAGAACCCCCGAGTCCTTCATACTGGCCACAGGTGCGTTTGCATTGGTCAAGTTTCAACAGGTGTGTTTCCAGGGCTGTGGATTCGTTGGGTGCCTCCTGGATGCTTCCTCTGGTGTGTTTTTGTGTTGTAACGGCTGGTCAAGAAGGAGGATCATGAACATGAGCGTCAGAGGTGCTAATGCGTAGCAGCAGCAGTTGTTTGAAACAGTCGGCAGCTTCTGATATGAGCTGAAAAATTAGGAATTATGATTTTCTATCCCCAGTTCATCTGGTACTTTACAATGTATGAACAAGACATGCCTCAGTCTGTCTCATCCTCACTTCAAGCCAACAGATGGACACAACATATTGCAGGTATCAGGCCTGTCTTCGCAGGACGGTCTCTTAAATAACCAGCCACCTTGTTGCCTTCTGCTGTTTTCCTTTTTTCCTGCGTGTCACTCTGATATCTGAAGAGAAGAGCATTCAAATGTCCGTCCAAATTAGAGCACATAAGATGAAAAAACATGTAAAAAGGTTCACTTCCTTTGTGAGAGGCTTTACAGCACTAGGGGGCCCATTGGCAGTACTTTAGATCTGCACACATCTTTGAAAGAGACCTGATCACAAGCGGCGTCCCAATCCACACTACATACATGAAACTGACCAAATAAAGTGTACAAAAAAAGCAGACTGAAAAAAGAAGCTTGATTTTAGAGTGTATTGTTGATGAACACTATTATCCCACAATGTAATGCACAGAAGGAAATGAGCTGCGCACAGCAGAAGAATCACCTCAGAAACTATCCAACTTTTGGAAAATCATTCTTAGAAGTCGAAGTTGGACATCTAACCTCACATATATTTCCCGTTAGTATAAAACAGTGAGTTTGTATTAGTTTCTTGCATGAGCCCGACTGATACATCGTTTGAAGACTTATCACAGATCGTTGGCACGTTGTCCAATAGTGCTGCTGTGAAAACTTATTTTACAGGACATAATGCAGAATAAGATGCTTTTTTTAAATGTATATTTATTTTATGTTTTTTGATAATTATTGATTTCCTAGTGAAGTTTCATTTTAGACAATAAGAAAATCACTTAAGTGCAAAACATCCTGCCTACATTACATATCTTTTTCACAAGGGTTTGTAATCACATTTAAAGGGATTATTGCAGAGAATATTTGTTTATTTCTAAATATAAAGAATATTTATTTAGGACATCAGCCCCAAAACTCCAGTATCTGTCGGCTCTATTCTTGTAGACTAACTGAACAGAAAGTATGCTGAACGATCAGTATATAGTACACACTAGTGTGTGTGTGTACTACAGTGTGGTGTGGAATTGGGACACAGTTCACACAGGTTTCTTGCTTTTGTAGCAGTTTAAAAAATGGATGCACACAGACGGAGAACTGTATAAAGGGTAGGGAGTGAGAACAGCGTCTTGTCTCCTCTTTGTGATCATCTGCTGTTTATGATCACGTGTGCACAGACTCTACAAATCCAGGTTAGCCTTAGTGTGTCTCACTGTGAGAAGTACGGAGGGAAAGGTGGTTTAAGGAGGCCGAATGAATAGAGGAAGAAAAATGGAGAGAATTGTGATGTGTGAAGTGTATGATGTGTGGGAATGTGAGTCTGTCTTAAGTTTTTCTCCATTTGTCGTCAGCTGTTTCTCTGCTAAACTCGCTCTTTGTGCTGCTCTCTCTGTCAGACCCTCTGGAGATGAAAACATCAGCTGAATGGAACGCTTCACATAAAGGTACGAACACACATCCTAACAGCCCCGTTTGTGTTTCTTCGTTTATGTGCGTGTGAGTTTGTTTCTCGTGTATGTCCGTGCTCATGCGTCTTCACGGGGAGTTAGTCAGCAGAGCAGAGCAGGAAACGGACCCTTCAGTGTTTTACCAATTAGCCCGCGCACGATAAAAACTGACAGCGTTTGTCAAAAGGGCAGCTGCGAGAGTGAGAGAGCGAGTAATAACGAGAAAAAGAAAGAGATGCGGAAGAGAGAGAAAAGATAAAAAACATGTCTATAGAGAGGCGAAATGAAAAATGTGCGCGTATTCTTATCCGCTCTGACTGATGGCGGTTACTGCCAATTTATCGCTTCAGCGTTTCGGTGCGTCGCAGAGAGGGGAATAACTGTTTGACTTCTTTTACCAGCTATGAATATAAAGAATAAAGTTTAAAGCCTTTTAAATGTCTTGAACTATGATCAAGTTTCTTGTTTCACTCATATTAATGTGTATATTTCTCTTACATGTGGGGTGTAATGTGGTTAGTATAGCCCGAGGGCTACATGTGTTAAAATCAGCCAGCTGCCAAATATTATAAAGAGACGTCATTATTAATGTGAGTAGTTTGATGTAGCATTTTCTGTACAAACTACAGATAGTTAAATGCTGGTAATGAGGAAATAAGAATAATTCATTGGTAATATTGCAATTTTAACAAATATAAGACCTCCCTCAGTGAAACTAATGACGAATAGGTCATACATCACTAAAACTATTATACAACACCACTGAAATTCACACAGTGCTTCCACCCCATTAATCAGCATGTGTGTGTGTGTGTGTGTCTTGTTTCCCGCGTGTAGATGTGTCAGAGTGTGTTAAGAGACATCTCCAGCTGACCCTGCATCTGCTGGCACCACGGCAACAGACAGGAAGGCAGATCTGGGTGGGTAAGTCTGCTTCCTCCCTCTTTACCTACATACCGATATACAGTAAGGTAAAATCAAGGCAAATTTGTCTGCGAAGCTCTAATAAGTTTGCACAGGTGTAATTAAAATTCAGATGAATCTTATAGGTTCATTTTAAGGTGAGGTCAGGCATCATACATCATGCACTCCTGAAGTGTTTCCAATATTTAAAACTAAATGCAGGAATATTTGCCTCACAGTCCTGAAGCGGGCTGTTTTTGTCTGGCGTTTTTTTTGGTCTGCTTGGCTTTTCTGACACGTCATTTTACTTTGGGCTGCGGTCACGCTTTGTTATCGGTTATGAAACGCTGATGGCTGCTGTTTAAATCTTAACGGCTGCTTGTTGATGAGTTGCACTGAGCAACTTGCTGCTTTGTGGTTGGTCAAGAGGAAGCTGGTGGCTGCTTGTTTTGCTGGTTGCATTATCAGTGAACCAATTATTCAAACTTTATTTATAATGTATATGTATGTAGGTTCAAAAGGCAAAGTAAAGAGAAATAAAAACACACACATATATACATATATTTATTGAAATATATAAACTAATATAACATTTCATTAATTATATATATAATTGCTCGTAATATCACTGTAGCCACGTCGATAAAACTTGTTAGGCCAGTTCAGATTCTCTTGATTGAAATCTAACAAAAATCACAACAGAAAAACACAAACTATAATTGATTAACAGCCCTAAAAAATAAAAATAAATCACTCTATAATCTTTGTCTGAAGGTTGAAGCTTTGTAATTGAATTGCTCACAGCACTTACGGTAGAGCAAGAACTGCAGCATCATGTTGTCCTCATCACTTACAGTGACATTAACCTGCTGTACAGTCACCTAATGGGTTCCTGAAAATGGTGCAATGCTAGATAAACCAGCATCTAACTCTGACCCTCATTAAGACTAATTTCACTCTAATCTAGGCTGATTTATGGTCTTTTCCTTGGGCAGTCTTAAATGCAGTAGGAAAGAACACTCTGCTTCAAATGAGTGATTCCCGATGGTGAGGATTTCGTTAGACATGGGGTTGAAAATGGTTCTATTAAAAAAAAAGAGGTAGCCATCAGGGTAGAAAATGTTTGGATTTCGAGCAATATGAGTGGGCAGAGTTCATTTAAAACCATGAAACGAGACACGGTGATTGTAGGATAAAGTCAATCACAGATGATATATACTCAGTCTCCAGTTTTATTAGGTACACCTAATGAAACCTAATGCAGTCTACTATAACAGTCCTGCAATACATTCATGAAGGAAAAGTATTGATTTAACTTTATGATCATTTTGGAGGCTGCAGCTTGTGGCGCTGTTTGTGTTTTTCTTATATTTCTTATATTACATTTATAACAGCGAGGGTAGCTCATAGACTTTATAAAGCATGGACGTAGTGGTGCAGCTGTAACAGCACCCTCCTGTCAATCAAAGCGGCCACACTGTTAATTATGCATAATTAAATAATCAAATTTAATAACAGTTGAGTTATATAAAAATTCAGACTTAGTACAGTTGTCATGACATTTTAACATGGGGCCTTATGGAGATTGTCTCCGTCTGTAGCCGGCCTCAAGTGGCCGTTTAAGGAACTGCATTTTTTTGCCACTTGGCTTCACTTCACAGCCACTCGAGGTAGCCTAGATAACAGAAACACCTCTCTGTATAATGCAGTACAGTTCAATCAGAAAATCAGCCATAAGAGAGACACTGTTTTAGGGTCAAAGAGAGTCTCTGCCCAGAGACACGGCTAACATTTTATAATATCAACAATAGACCCAGCTGTGCCCCAGTATTTCCACCTCGTCCAGATGAATGAGAGAAAAATAGACACACTCTTTCTGTAACAAGGTCATTAGTACAAAACGACTTCTTGGATACTGTCCTTGAATTAAAAAGAGACATATTTATTTTAGCTGGATCGTGCATTTAAGGCAGTTCTTTATCAAGGAGAACAGGCCCCATAAAAACAGAGTAGACTCAGAGATGAATGTTGTCAAATAATGCTCAGTTTGAAGAGGATCAGATCAGGAGACTGTCAGGAAACATAATCACGACTGTCTGGAGCTTGTCATTTAATTTTAGCTGCATGTAACTTCAGCAGATTTACTTATTTTTAATGTAATAACCAGAATAAAAAGTCAAATTTATATAAGCAGTGTTTGAGGAAGGTGTGACGCGAAGCTGCCCAGCTCATTCACCCCACGTGAATTACTGTTACATATTTCCTCCCTTAGAGATTTCATGTCAGATATAGTCCTGAAACTGACAGAGGTAGCATTATTATTATTATTTTTAGCATTGATACAGTTTCAGTAGATAATGTGACTGATGATTAATTACATGTGATTAGGGGAAATAAAGTGTGTGTGGTTCTTCACGATCAATAAAGTTTTTTTCAAACTGCAACAGCACATTTAAACATGAAACGAGACAGCATACATTTGCAATACAAAGAATAGAACATAACTTAGTTTTGTGTGTGATTTAACAACAATAAGAACACAATAATAAAAACTATAAATACCGGTACATGCTGGTAAATTTATTTAAAGCGACAAGACATCAGAAAAATAAACATGCAACACTTTTTTTTTACATGATTTACTGCTAATCCACTACTTAAACATTTCTGAAACAACCACCTCTTATAAAGTCATTTTGAATAACAGTATATTGAAAATCATAACAAAATTTAGTTGAATATTTGTCAATATATTTGCCTTGCTGAGTGACTAAACAGATCAAAGCTTCACTCACTTTGTGTATTTAATACGCCGCCATCTTTAGAGAAGGACTCGTTGAGTCTCAGCTCTTCAGCTTTTCTCTGCATTGTTCACATTTGACTGCCGACTGACTCTCTTGTCTCTCTCCTCGGCCAGTTATTAATGTTGCTTCTCGTTTGACCTCTGACCTTTTTAACCCAGACTGCTGGGACAGCGATGACTCCCCTCCCCCTCTCCCTGCGAGAACCCCCGAGTCCTTCATACTGGCCACAGGTGCGTTTGCATTGGTCAAGTTTCACAGGTGTGTTTCCAGGGCTGTGGATTCGTTGGGTGACCTCCTGGATGCTTCCTCTGGTGTGTTTTTGTTGTAACGGCTGGTCAAGAAGGATGGATCAATGAACATGACCGTCAGAGAGTGCTAATGTGTAGCAGCAGCAGTTGTTTGAAACAGTCGGCAGCTTCTGATATGAGCTGAAAAATTAGGAATTATGATTTTCTATCCCCAGTTCATCTGGTACTTTAGAATGTATGAACAAGACATGCCTCAGTCTGTCTCATCCTCACTTCAAGCCAACAGATGGACACACATATTGCAGGTATCAGGCCTGTCTCTCGCAGGACGGTCTCTTAAATAACTCAGCCACCTTGTTGCCTTCTGCTGTTTTCCTTTTTTCCTGCGTGTCACTCTGATATCTGAAGAGGAGAGCATTCAAATGTCCGTCCAAATTAGAGCACATGAGATGAAAAGAACATGTAAAAAGATGTTGAGCTCATTTCCTTTGTGAGAGGCTTTACAGCACTAGGGGGCACCATTGGCAGTACTTTAGATCTGCACACATCTCTGAAAGAGACCTGATCACAAGCGGCGTCCCAATCCACACTACATACATGAAACTGACCAAATAAAGTGTACAAAAAAAGAAGCTTGATTTTAGAGTGTATTGTTGATGGACACTATTATCCCACAATGTAATGCACACGAGGAAATGAGCTGCGCACAGCAGAAGAATCACCTCAGAAACTATCCAACTTTTGGAAAATCATTCTTAGAAGTCGAAGTTGGACATCTAACCTCACATATAGTTTCCCGTTAGTATAAAACAGTGAAGTTTGTATTAGTATTCTTGCATAGAGCCCAAACTGATACATCAATTTAAAGACTTATCACAGATACGTTGGCACGTTGTCCAATATGTGCTGCTGTGAAAACTTATTTTACAGAAAATAACGCAAAACATCCTGCCTACATTACATATCTACCTTCACAAGGGTTTAATAATCACGTTTGAGTGATTATTGCAGAAAATATTTGTTTATTTCTAATGTAAAGAATATTTATTTAGGACATCAGCCTCCAAAACTCCAGTATCTGTCGGGCTCTATTCTTGTAGACTAACTGAACAGAAAGTATGCTAGAACGATCAGTATATAGTACACACTAGTGTGTGTGTGTGTACTACAGTGTTTTGTGGAATTGGGACACAGTTCACACAGGTTTCTTGCTTTTGTAGCGGTTTAAAAAATGGATGCACACAGACGGAGAACTGTATAAAGGGTAGGGAGTGAGAACAGCGTCTTGTCTCCTCTTTGTGATCATCTGCTGTTTATGATCACGTGTGCACAGACTCGGTCAAAAATCCAGGTTAGCCCAAGTGTCCTCACTGTGAGAAGTACGGAGGGAAAAGGTGGTTTAACGGAGGCCGAATGAATGAGAAAGAAAAATGGAGAGAGATTGTGATGTGTGAAGTGTATGAATGTGTGGGAATGTGAGTCTGTCTTAAAGTTTTTCTCCATTTGTCGTCAGCTGTTTCTCTGCTAAACTCGCTCTTTGTGCTGCTCTCTCTGTCAGACCCTCTGGAGATGAAAACATCAGCTGAATGGAACGCTTCACATAAAGGTACGAACACACATCCTAACAAGCCCCGTTTGTGTTTCTTCGTTTATGTGTGTGTGAGTTTGTTCCTCGTGTATGTCCGTGCTCATGCGTCTTCACGGGGAGTTAGTCAGCAGAGCAGAGCAGGAAACGGACCCTTCAGTGTTTTACAAATTAGCCCGCGCACGATAAAAACTGACAGCGTTTGTCAAAAGGGCAGCTGCGAGAGTGAGAGAGCGAGTAATAACGAGAAAAGAAAGAGATGCGGAAAGAGAGAGAAAAGATAAAAAACATGTCTATAGAGAGGCGAAATGAAAAATGTGCGCGTATTCTTATCCGCTCTGACTGATGGCGGTTACTGCCAATTTATCGCTTCAGCAGTTTCGGTGCGTCGCAGAGAGGGGAATAACTGTTTGACTTCTTTTACCAGCTATGAATATAAAGAATAAAAAGTTTAAAGCCTTTTAAATGTCTTGAACTATGATCAAGTTTCTTGTTTCACTCATATTAATGTGTATATTTCTCTTACATGTGGGTGTAATGTGGTTAGTATAGCCCGAGGGCTACATGTGTTAAATCAGCCAGCTGCCAAATATTATAAAGAGACGTCATTATTAAATGTGAGTAGTTTGATGTAGCATTTTCTGTACAAACTACAATGAAGTGAAATGCTGGTAATGATAAAAATAAGAATAATTCATTGGTAATAATTGCAATTTTAAGAAATATAAGACCTCCCTCAGTGAAACTAATGACGTTTAAATAGGTCATACATCACTAAAACTATTATACAACACCACTGAAATTCACACAGTGCTTCCACCCCATTAATCAGCATGTGTGTGTGTGTGTGTGTCTTGTTTCCCTGCGTGTAGATGTGTCAGAGTGTGTTAAGAAGACATCTCCAGCTGACCCTGCATCTGCTGGCACCACGGCAACAGACAGGAAGGCAGATCTGGGTGGGTAAGTCTGCTGTCCTCCCTCTTTTACATGCTCTCTGTGCCTGGACGCTGCCACTGGCCCGGGTTTACACCAGATGACAAATATTATTTGCACAAGTAATGCTCGTGCAGGAAACTATGCTGACAAACACTGTTTCTATTAATGTCATCATTTTCTGTGATGTGCGGCGTTGCTTTTGCTGATTGGAAACCTCGCTTTGGGCTAAATGTGCAGAAAATGTTTGATGGTTTTGAGAACTGAAGGCACGTTTTTCTGGATGTACTCACTTTAAAGCGAAACAGACCCACTTAAGAACTTCTTTTTGCCTCTTCTATCAGGGTTCGGTAACCGCTGCATTCAGCCCAAAGGCCCTCGGGAACCCCCCCTGGAGTGGACATGATGGAACGATCCATCTTGCCCATCCACCAACAGTGTTGTCAGGAGATGGACTCTACCGGTCTCACCTGACTGGTCCAAAAACCAAGTTGATAGATGCTACACAGACAGACAGACAGAAAGCACAATTTTACATAGAAACACCTTCTGTGTAACTCTGTGCCAGCTCCTCTTCCTCCTTCTCCTCCTCCTCCTCCTCCTCTTCAGTCCTTCCTTCAAAGTGCCACTGTGCAAAGCAGAAGAACACTTACCGGTCAAGTGGCTTGTCCATTTTAGAACAAAGCCCACATTTCCCTACTCAGCTTGCTGATGTTAGAGGTTTCGACTTCTCTAGACGCTGACCTGGGATCAGTCTGGTCATTTTTCCTGTTAATGGTTAAAGGATAATTCCTGTGTTTTCCCCCCGTTCAGATTGTTTTTCCTCTCTGAGCTCTAGACACATCATGGACGTTTTATCCCTTCTGAGGCTAAATGACGAGGGATGTAGGTGTATATGTTAAATAAAGTGTTAATTAACAGGAATTTTCTTTCATACCAAATGAGAAAGACGTTTTTTTTTGTCATCATGAATCAGGAATTATCTTTAATCAGAAGCTGATTCCTGAGGTTTAACTGAACTCCCAGACGGTGTCTGCTTCCTCCTACTAAATGAACAACAATCTTCAAAGCTAGATAATCTGTTACCCATGATGCAACCTTTTCTGTTGGGTATGTACAGGTTGCCAGGGTGCTCTCTCTCTCTCTCTCTCTCTCTCTCTTCTCTCTCTGTCTCTCTCCCTCTTTCTGTGTGCTGGTGCTACATTACAAAGGATCAGCGTAGAAATGGAAGCACTCAAGCTGAACCTGCATTAGCTGCAGTGATATCAGCTCTGAGTTCTTTATATTTCTATGCTGACCGCCCTGTTTACCAGAGTCATAGACTGATATAGTTTGGTCATTGCAAGCGGTCAGAGCAGAGTTTAAGATGTCGTTTGACATTTGAGGAAGGAGGCTTGTCCGCCTTCCTGCCAAGAGTTAGATGAGAAGTTTCACAACACTCATGTCTGCATGGTAAATATCGAGCTGAAGCTGCTTAGCTTAGCAAACAGCAAACCTGGCTTTATTCAAAAGTAACAAAATATGCCTAAAGCTCATTATTCACATGTTGTATCAAAAACTGAAGGGTAGAAATGTCAAGTTTTGGTGTTAAGGTGGTTTATATGCTGGACCCACTCCTGGCGGGGTGTAGTGACTTCCTCAGAGAGTAGCACATAACGCACAGTAAACTGCTGTTTGTGGACTGATTGAACAAGCGAGATGTAAAGTATTCATTAGTGAGTTGTAGTGCCATGTTTGGATGGACTTTTGAACTAAGCCAGGCTAGCGTTTCCCCCCCATATCCAGTATTTATGCTAAGCTAAGCTAACATATTTTACTGTATAGACCGTAGAGTGAGGTCAATCTTCTCATCTAACTTTTGGCAACAAAATCAAACAAGAGCGTGTCCCAAAATGTAGAACTGTTTCTTAATTTATCACATATCATTCTGTGACGGTGGACATCAATAATCATGTCGACAGCTTTGTGTGGCTTTAGAAAACAAAGCAGAGTGCAGAGATAACTGAAGGTTGAAACTAAGAAGTTTAGTAAAAGGTGTCAGCAGTTGTAAGAGGATTTTATTGATTGAATGATTGTCAAGGACACAAATAGCGATGGGAAGTGTCTGCTTTTTGAGGCTTAAGATCCTTTTAAAGCAATGCGGAGGTTGCACGTGTCAGTGATTTGCCAAAGAGTAGTGTTCCCTTTCACAATAAAACACAGAAAGTGGTTAGAAAAGCTGTATCATATAACATTTAAAGCTACATCTAAGCAACATCTGCTAATTTCCATCACAACAGTGTTAGTAATGACCAAACTCATCACCTCTGTGACTCTGGCTCTCACTGCTGGGACCATGACCCTGCCTTAGTCTGCCTCACAGAGAAGACAGCCAATGACAGTCCTCCTTCATTTGGCTTCTCTCTTCAGTTCATTTCTCTCTCTCTTTCTCTGTGTTTGACTTCTCTTGGTCTTTACTTGGGACTCAAATTTGCTGTTTCTTCTCGTTTTTTTTCTTGTCGTCGTACCTTTTTTCATTCTCCTCCCTCTGAGGCCCTGAGATGAACGACCACGCAAGTCATTTTTCTCTTTATTTTAGGGGCCGGTTTACTCACACCACCTGAAACTCTTATGGGATTTGAAAGATTAATATAAAATCTGGCTTCTCAAAACAACTCCTCGTCTCCATAAACATGACTTGTGTGGTTTCCTCATCTGACGGTCTGGTTAAAAAATCAAACTGTACCTGCTTCTGTATGAGCGAGACAAAGATCCAATAAGACAACAGCAGCTAGGGACCCAGGACTACTGTTTTTTCTCCTGATTTGTATTGTTCTCTGCTAACTTCTTCATTAGCTACCATAACTATACAGTATATGCATTGTTTTATAAAGATAAAGAACTGTACAGGGCAGTTTAGGTATATAATATTTCAGATTTTGTTTTTTGTTATCTCTTTAAATATTCTTATTAACAGAAGATGTAAGAAAGTCAGTGCATGATGATGATGATTCCTCCCCTTCACCATGTTTCCCTTCAAACTGTAAATTATTCTGCTGCCCTTTTTTTTTTGTTTTTGTTTTGCTTCTGGCAAATATTTCAGGGTTTGTTTTTTTTATTTTTATGTTCGAATTATTATGCTTAAAAAGATTTAAATTTTCTTTTTTCTTTTTGGTTTAAATTGGTCGGCAGAGGAAAAGCATTGAGTAAAGCCCCGCCCCCTCTTTCAGATAGCTACAACGGGCTTCGAATAAGATTGTAATAATAATATTAATGATGATAATAATAATAATAATGGTCGTTTTTTTTTGTAAATGGTATTTTAAAAGTTATTTTTGTATATGCGGTTGTTTGTTGCGTCACAAGTCCACTGCTCCCCACCAGAAACCTTTCACCTTTCACACCTTCTTCACACTTTTTGTCACGGACACGGGAGCATCTCATTATTTTTCCACTTCCTTTATACTTTCCCTGCTGTTTTCATCTTTTTCTTCTAGCTTTCCTCCCTCCCGCCCTCGTCTCTGCCTAATTTTTAAGTCATTTTCAACACGTCTGCGTGCTAGCAAAGCATCTCTAACTTGTTGGTGGTCCAAAGTAACAAAATTCGCAGACGTCTTGAGAAAACACTCTCATCTGTTCATGTTTTTGCATTTCTTTCCGTTTTATCCAGAACATCTGACCCGTCTTGACCCCACTTCACACGCACACAAGCCTCGATCTCAGAAAAAAAAAAAAGAGCCCACCTGTGCCTTTAAGTGAGAGCCCGCCCCTTTCCCTCCCTCTCTCCTCCAATCATCTTTAGCGGCGTGAGCGTGAGCGATGTGATTCGCTGCTGCTTGCTCATTGCCTCCTGTGGGACTCTCGTTCAGCGCCTCCCCCCCACACACACATGCCCGTGCCCCCTCCTTGAACACACATAAACACACACACACACACACACACACACACACACATGAAAAATGTTTGTATGTTGCAGAAATCAATCAGTAAAAATGAACATTAAGTAAAGACGCGCCTCTTTGTTTTTATTCCTTTAAGACGATTTAACGTAAAAGTTTGTTTGCAGGTTGTGTGACTGTGTGTTGAGTGTGTGTGTGAGAGCGTGAGAGCCACAGCAGGAGATTCCTTCTCACACCTGAAAGATTTGCTGGGATGAATGTATCCACACACTCACACACATACTAATATAGTGATTAATTAATCACTGCAGGTGGTATAAACACAATCTCAACCTTGAGGGTTTCACATTTGTATTCACCTTACACACACACACACACACACTCGGAGAAGCACAGCAGGTGGGAAGACATAATGTGATTATTTGCTTGTGCTCACATGTAGCCAATGCTCATTTTCAGATTAATTATACACTACATTACAGTGCAATCTATCTGGAGGTGGTTTAGACAGCTTTGTGTTTGGTCTCATGTTAGTCACTGATCTATGCACCTGTTACAGCGAGAGGACCTACAAAACTAAGTTTTTACCTGGATCATTGTTTTTGCTCTAAGAGTGTGAAACGTCTTGATTTTTTGACATCTACGCTTTTATTGATTCCTTGAGAAAAAGGTTCATACAGGCTGGCAAGAAGATCTTTTTTTAAAATCATTTCAAGGTTACAGGAGTAGACGTTTTGAAAGAAGAAGCACAGTCGAGGCACATTGATTTTTCATCCCCTAAACTGTCTTTTAGAGGTCCAGTGTAAAACATTTAGGAGGATCTATTGACAGGAATTGGATATATTATTAATTAGTATGTTTTCATAAATCCTACACACAAAAAACTGCCAAACCATGATAGTAAAAGACTGTAGAATATAACATTATATATTAGTGTTTTACTGTAAAATTAACAATCTATAATATAAAACACTACTTTATTCTGTATGAATACCCTTAAAATGGTATAGAAATGAAGGTTTTAAAATGTGACTGTTTTACCGTAATGAGGAACATATTTCATGGCGTTTTTTACCGTCATGGTTTGGCAGTTTTCATCATAAAATAAAGTACTTGAAGGTGGTACACTGCGTGAAAAGCTTGAGAAACACTGTTCTAACATATTTCAAGAAAAGGACAAAAACTAAATACTACTGCTTCATAATACTCTTATAAATTAATGAATATAAGGTGCTAAAAATACATATATTGCACCATGCAGGCCTCCCACCACTCGTCCTGCAACTTCCTCTCCTTTATTTTACCCCTTGCTTTTTTTTCTACCCAACTCACCTGATAATACATGCACTGTTTCCTCTGTAGCAGACTTAAACCAGCAAAATATCAATACACGGTCTGTTTCATACACACACACACACTCTCTCTCTCTCTGTTGTATAAATTAAGCCAGGTTGATATCTTAACTGGGTCACCTCAGTTTTCCCATGGAGCAGTTTAACATGTTATGTAATAGCTTATAAATATAGCCAATCAGTGTTCAGTATATGTGAGCAGCAGCAGCAGGCTGCACTGGCGTCTGAAGAAAGTGAAAAATGTGTCAGCTCTGTTTTAAAGAATACAGTCTAATGTATTCTCACACTTGCACTAACTTCACAGGGTTCTTCTGGGCTGTTTACAGCACACACTCACTCACTCACAGACATCAGATTTGCACTTCTGCTTTGCATCATACAATAATCTTGTCAAAATGTTTATGGCCAGTTGTAACTTTACAACCCGCCCTGTGCAGTCACTAATCATGTTTAGTATTCATGCTCGGCTGTCACACACTGACAGGCCACGTACTGAGCGCTCCGCCAATCAGTCTGAGTGAAGAAAATGTTTTCATCTCAATAAATCAAAGTGTAAACAGCGTTGGAGGATTCGTGGCACTGTATAATGATGTGTTCTGTGTGTGATAAACTCATCCAGTTGTGAAGATTAGACGAATGAGGGCAAGTTTATCCCTTTGATGAGAACATTTACATTTTGACAAACATACACACACATACACACCGGCTCACTTCTCTACATGATCTGTCATTCAGAAGTGGGCAGCATGTTTTCTTTTAAGGGGCTGATGGAAAGTAGTAGAAAGGAACAGGTCCCGTTAGACCAGACACCCCAGAGGAAACAGCAGTGTGAAGTTCACCCTGTGCACCAAACCTTCTCACCATTTGGGTTTAATGTACCCTAAAATCATTTCCAGCCTTAACTGAAGCACTGCAGGCAGGCACTCCTTTGACTGTGCAGCCGGTGTGTCAAGTCTCAAATGTAAAACAAAGACAAACAAAACTGAATATCTGGAATATTTCCCAATGATTTTGTACGAAGACAGAAACCACTATCGGAGTGGGTGCCAACAGCAATATTTGAGTAAAACAAAACACTGATTTGTCATGTATAATTAAAAATGTTCAATTATGTTTTTTTTTATTATAGGCCCGTCTCACAAGACGTATATGTGGATTTGGGCTTTATAAAACTATACCTGCAACTAAATATACTAAATATTGTGTTCAAAACCTAAAGATGTTAAATTTATACTCTCATGTTAGTCCTCT
>NC_040030.1:9895148-9908599 GCF_000972845.2 Larimichthys crocea | reverse complement strand
ACACACACACACACACACACTCGGAGAAGCACAGCAGGTGGGAAGACATAATGTGATTATTTGCTTGTGCTCACATGTAGCCAATGCTCATTTTCAGATTAATTATACACTACATTACAGTGCAATCTATCTGGAGGTGGTTTAGACAGCTTTGTGTTTGGTCTCATGTTAGTCACTGATCTATGCACCTGTTACAGCGAGAGGACCTACAACAACAGTTTTACCTGGATCTTTTTTTTGCTCTAGAGTGTGAAACGTCTTGGTTTTTTGACATCTAAGCTTTATTGATTTCTTAGAAAAAGGTTCATACATGCTGGCAAGAAGATCTTTTTTTGAAATCATTTCAAGGTTGCAGGAGTAGAGTTTTGAAAGAAGAAAGAAGTCGAGGCACATTGATTTTTCATCCCCTAAACTCTTGTCCAGTGTAAACATTTAGGAGGATCTATTGACAGGAATTGGATATAATATTAATTAGTATGGTTTCATAAATCCACACAAAAAACTGCCAAACCATGATAGTAAAAGACTGTAGAATATGATTATATTAGTGTTTTACTGTAAAATTAACAATTTCTAATATAAAACACTACTTTATTCTGAATACCCTTAAATGGTATAGAAATAAAGGTTTTGAAATGTGACTGTTTTACCGTTATGAGGAAAACATATTTCATGGCGTCTTTTATCCATTAACATTGTCATGGTTTGGCAGTTTTCGATCATAAAATAAAGTACTTGGAGGTGGTACCTGCTGAAAAGCTTGAGAACACTGTTCTAACATATTTCAAGAAAAGGACAAAAACTAAACTAACTGCTCAATACAACTTATAAATTAATAATATAAGGTGCTAAAAATACATATATTGCACCATGCAGGCCTCCCACCACTCCTCCTGAACTTCCTCTCCTTTATTTTACCCCTTGCTTTTTTTCTACCCAACTCACCTGATAATACATGCACTGTTTCCTCCTGTAGCGAGACTAAACCAGCAAAATATCAATACACGGTCTGTTTCATCACACACACACACACTCTCTCTCTCTCTGTTGTATAAATTAAGCCAGGTTGATATCTTAACTGGGTCACTCAGTTTCCCATGGAGCAGTTTACTGTTATGTAATAGCTTATAAATATAGCCAATCAGTGTTCAGTATATGTGAGCAGCAGCAGCAGGCTGCACTGGCGTCTGAAGAAAGTGAAAACTGTGTCAGCTCTGTTTTAAAGAATACAGTCTAATGTATTCTCACATTGCACTAACTTCACAGCGTTCTTCTGGGCTGTTTACAGCACACACTCACTCACTCACAGACATCAGATTTGCACTTTGCTTTG
This sequence comes from Larimichthys crocea, assembly GCF_000972845.2. Lineage (NCBI taxonomy): Eukaryota > Metazoa > Chordata > Actinopteri > Sciaenidae > Larimichthys > Larimichthys crocea. Next base: position 9,907,266 of record NC_040030.1, on the reverse strand, counting down.
CATCATACAATAATCTTGTCAAATGTTTATGGCCAGTTGTAATTTACAACCCGCCCTGTGCAGTCACTAATCATGTTTAGTATTCATGCTCGGCTGTCACACACTGACAGGCCACGTACTGAGCGCTCCGCCAATCAGTCTGAGTGAAGAAAATGTTTTCATCTCCATAAATCAAAGTGTAAACAGCGTTGGAGGATTCGTGGCCACTGTATAATGATGTGTTCTGTGTGTGATAAACTCATCCAGTTGTGAAGATTGGAATGAGGGCAAGTTTATCTCTTGATGAGAACATTTACATTTTGACAAACATACACACACACATACACACCGGCTCACTTCTCTACATGATCTGTCATCAGAAGTGGGCAGCTGTTTTCTTTTAAGGGGCTGATGGAAAATAGTAGAAAGGAACAGGTCCCGTTACAGACACCCCAGAGGAAACAGCAGTGTGAAGTTCACCCTGTGCACCAAACCTTCTCACCATTTGGGTTTAATGTACCCTAAAATCATTTCCAGCCTTAACTGAAGCACTGCAGGCGCACTCCTTTGACTGTGCAGCCGTGTGTCAAGTCTCAAATGTAAAACAAAGACAAACAAACTGAATATCTGGAATATTTCCCAATGATTTTGTACGAGGACAGAAACCACTATCAGGTGGGTGTCAACAGCATATTTGAGTAAAACAAAACACTGATTTGTCATGTATAATTAAAAATGTTCAACTATGTTTTTTTTATTATAGGCCCGTCTCCACAGATGTATATGTGGATTTGGGCTTTATAAAACTATACCTGCAACTAAATATACTAATATTGTGTTCAAACCTAAAGATGTTAAATTATAATCTCATTTATACTCTCATGTTAGTCCTCTTTGATTGTAGTCACTGATCTACGCACCTGTTACAGCGAGAGGACCGACAAAACAAAGTTATACCTGGATCATTAGTTTGCTCTAAGAGTGAAGATAAAGAAGAAGAAAGGAAGTCGAGGCACATTGATTTTTCATCCCCTAAACTGTCTTTTAAAGGTCCAGTGTGTAAGATTTAGTAGGATCTATTGACAGGAATTGGATATAATATTAATTGGTATGTTTTCATAAATCCTACACACAAGAAACTGCCAAACCATGACAGACTATAGTTAATTTTGGTAATATTAATTTCTCTGCACATGCTTCATTTTTATGCACGTGTTTATTTCTCAGCACATGTTTAAGGACTTTAGGACATAAGAACATCTATCTATCTATCTATCTATCTATCTATCTATCTATCTATCTATCTATATATATATATATATATATATAAGGGGCGACAGTATCTCAGTCTATAGGGCCTTGGCTTGGGAACCGGAGGCCGTCTCAAGTCCAGCATGGACCAAAAATATGGAAGATGGACTGGTAGCTAGAGAGGTGCCAGCTCACCCCCTGGCCACTGCCGAGGCGCCCTTGAGCAAGGCAGGGCGCTCCTCAGGGGGGCTGCCTATCACTCCACCATTTCTCTCCAAATTGCATGTCTATGAACCCTTGTACTGCATGTGTGTGTTCTGGGTTAAAAATGCATGTAAATAAAACAGAGTGAATTTTTTTTCCCCTGTTGAGGGATTAATAAAGTATCTCCTCTTCTCATCTATCCATTGTTTATATAAAATCAATTACAGTACATACAGCAGCTAAGCCCCGCCCCCAGTTTTTCCCTCTCTGCCTGTCAGTCAAGTGTTGGTCCCGCCCCCTCCCTGCACGCCTGTCAATCAAACTCCGGCCCCGCCCCTTCACTGCCTGCTTGCACGTCGCGCAAAAAAACAGCAGCGGCGGCCGTTGGGGAAAGAGAGTAAATAGAGAGAGAAGCCTCAAGATGGCTGACTCGCAGGGCTCCGCTCACCTCACAGGAGCTGCTGCTGCTGCTGCTACTGCGGTAGCCCCGGCGGTCACCTCCGCCAAAAGCCCGCTCGTCAAGCCGACCGAGGCGAAGGGAGCCCCTGACAACCGCTCACAGTCTTCCCGGGATTTTAACCCGCCGCCGCCGCCGCCCAAGAAGGTCCGAGTCGAGGAGAGGAGCGTTAAACCCAAGAAACTCAGCAGGGAAGGAGGAGTGGGAGGCAACGGTAGCGGCGGCAAAGAGAAACTCCAACAGCCAGCGAAGCAGCAGAGTTATGGCAACAGCACGGGATTGTGGAGCCTCAGCCCGGTTAAGACGAGCGGCAACAACAACCCTCCGGTGCCTGCTACCGGTGGATCCCAACCACCGACAAACACACACAAAGTATTCAAACAGAGCGATTTCTTCCTCCACAAAGCGCCTTCCTCCGCCAAACCCAAGAAACCGAATAAAGATAAACAGCGGGAGAAAGAGAAGGAGAAGGGGAAAGGAGGCGGAGAAGAGAAAAAGAAACATAAACTGTTGGTGACCTCCGGACTTGGGAGTACTGTTACTAACAACAACAACAACAGCAACGATATCAGCAGATTTAATAACTCTTCTGCGGTGAAGAGAGAAAACGGGGAGGTCATGTTGCCACCCAAAGGTAGGCCATCATATGTGTATTTTCTGTCGTTTAATTATACTTGAAATAAAGTTTGAGTTGTGTTTATTATAAGTAGGCTAGAGTTGTGTTGTTTTATAGCGACTTGGCTCATGGTGGAAATGTACATGTGGCCCGGGAGTGTGCAGTAGTCTGCCTCCTAATTCGTCTGGACAGTCCCGTTTTCGGACTAGCTACAGCTCGAAAAAGGACGCTCCTAAACGTTGTAGAGAAAACACACATACTCCTCATATTCATAATCACGTTATAAAAGGTGTTTACACCGAGTTGAGTGGCCGTAAAGCCCCCGGGTTTGATCGATGTTTCTGCGGGCTATGGCTGCCAGCCTTCCGCCGCTTGTTCACCCGCTCGTGAACCCTCGAGCTCCACAACAGCGTTCCAGGGCAGTTAGTCGCGCGACCTGGTTGTTATACATTGTGACCAACGGCCGCTCTCGTGCCGCTGCGGAATCATGGTTACGTAGTTACGTCGTATTAACACAACATACGTTGTTTTTTTTAATCATTTAACATTAAACGTTAAAGGGCGAATTAAACGTTATGAACGGCGTTAAACAAGCTGTAATATATGTCGTGTCTGCGTAACGATTTGTATAAATTATTAGTTATTCTGTTGCATCCGTTTCGCGTGTATAAATATGTTATTTTCTACGGAGTGGTGTATGTATTAAAACTACACGCTGCTGTCATAACAATATGACAGCCGCCCGCCATTATAGGGTAAGTGTTGTTTTGGTAGAGCACCACGCCCCCCTCTGTAACCTCGGGCTGTATGGGAAACAGACTCACCATGTTCTACAGGCAGAGCATGATGTATTCATGCCCACATTAACTTGTTTCACCACTGAAACCATTCTTATTACTACACTGAAGTAATTACACTTACACCTTATTAAAAACACCGATTTATTTATTGCTACCAGTGCCAATAGTTTGAGTATGACCACTTGTTTGTCATTTAGGCGGTGAAAAGGTGAAAAATAGTCGCTCATGTTTAAAGAGTCAATTGAATAAATGATTAACAGTTAACAGAACAGAACATACCACATTTAATTATTGAGAAAAATTAAACATCCATTTATTGTTAATGATTTAATTAATAAACATTTTACATAAACACCATTACCAGACAATACAAACAACAATATACACAGGCTTATAATACATAGATATATATAAAACAAATGTTCATAAAAGGCATTACGTTGTAAATGTATTATATTATGTTTTACATTATAAAATAAAAGCATGCTGTAGATGATCAACATTACTACTACACTGTTGCCCATAAAGTTATTATTTATGTGTTATTATATTTATACTCGTCACGTTAATTGTGATTTAATTGGAACTGTGATGTGTTTGGAAGAGATTGGTCAGTAAAGTTTTGGGAGGATACACTTTATCTATCAAGAATAGATCACATTGTTACTATCATTTCATGAGAAGAGGTAAAAAATATTTGATTCCAACTTTATGGACAACAGTGTAAAACAATCGATGTCACATTATTTTATATTATTGATTTTTATCTGTTCCTGAGGAAGGATTATTATATTCAGTTGACTGATTGGTCACGACACTGACTGCTCATTTCTGTGTTGTTCCATTAGTGGAGCTTGTGTTTGTCTTTTTTTTTTAAATTTCATGTGTTTTGATTGATTTTGTGGGTGTTTTTGTTCATTGTCACACCAAAGCCGTGTCTCAAAATCTCTTGATGTGTTTGCTGGTGCGTGTAAATGCTGTTTGTGTATGAGTGTTTAGACGTTAGGTGAAGTACCGAGTGGTCACATGCAAATGTGTGCGTCTCTGTGTGCGAGTGCATGATGTCACCCTTTTCCAGTTGGGCAGTTTAAGAGGTCATGACATACTCTGAAGAGCCACTGCGGTCAGTGTGAACACCAGGACGAGACGTGTTGTTGGCCCGTAGCCCGAGCAGTGACACAGTCTTGTAAACATGCTTTGTTGGATGCGCTTGCATGGATCAGAACACAAAAGTGGGATAATCATAAGACTAAAAGTCAAAGAATTTATTTAATTTGTGGTGTAAGAAGTCAATTTTGATGTTCATTTTAAAGCTCTTAATGCTGTATGCAGTATATTCTTAAAATAACTTCTGCAGTGCTGTCATTTAGGCTGCGACATGATCATCTCTGGACCAGACTGTTGGAAATTTAAATGCAGACATAAGTAACAATAGATAATAGCCGTTCTTCAACAGTCCCACGGAGGTGCTCTTGAGCAAAGCGCTGCACCTCTAATCGCTGTAGTGAGGTGCTTTAATGGCCAGCACTAGGAGACTGTAATTATTTTGAGTAGCTTCAAATTTGAAGATGGGGAAGTGTATGAAAGTGGAGCAGAGTGTTGCTGGAAAACATTAATCCTGAGCAAAATGTTTCAGGGATTAAAATGCTCCATTCTGAGCTGTACTTTCCTGTAAAAAAATAAATAAATAAAATGGAAATGGTGTGTCAGTCTTTTAACTTGTGACGCAGCTGCATTCAACGCTGTCTTAAGATGTCACAAAACACGTTTTGATCTGTGTTTTTCTAATATGCATTGAGTGGCAGGCTGGCTTAGGAGTTAGACAGAGCGCTGTTCAGCAGGAGGACGTGAGTTTGAGCCCTTGAGCCAGAGAGCGAGTCCTGCCAGCTTCAGGAGCTCCGCTCTGAGGCCGACGATTGTGCTCTGACCTTCCTGGAAGGGAAGAATTTTCCTACAGAGTCAAAAGAGTATCACATCATCACAGTAATATTATTAGTAGTGGGTTTGCTGTTGAAGGGAGAACTGAGGGCATTTGCCAGGGAGCAGTGACTCCTGGTCTCATTTGGTATTGAAATAAGAGACATGAGACTGACTAGACTAAATGTAGCGGACAAGTGGGCCAAGACAAAGAAACATTGCTGGATGGGACAGGCTGATCTAGTGTGAAAGAAATTGCTGTTTAACTCAAAAGTCAGTTCATCCTCGCTGAGTCACTGAGACCAGCTTGTTGTTGAAGTGTATTTAGTGGTCTGATATTATAATTATAAGCAAACGCAATTCTCCTAAAGATTATTCACACATTTAGGTTGAGTTCAGACATATCCTAACGATAAAAAAGCTGAAATATTTTCAGAGATTACGGCTGATGCAGCCTGTTTTTAAACAAAGAGTATGCTAATCTGGATACTGGCTTGTTTTTTGGTTTATAACTCTCATTATAAGTAATAGGACCTCCACGAAGGTACTTTCTAAACACGTCGACTTGAAAAACAGTGAGCACCATGATTATTAGTGTTTCTGTTTCCCATTCATTCATATACAAGTCATGTAAACCCGTGTTCTGGGGAAATCGGGTGGCTTCAAATCATGTACATGTCTGAATTTGCAGTAATTAGGTTTGTTGTGTGCATGTAAATTCACCGCGCTGACAGAATCCCTGACTGTGTCGGGGACTACTCGTGTGTGGCCGCATACGGCGAGCGGGAAAAGAGACAGAAAATGAAGCTTAGCTGCAATCAGCACCCAATTAAGTCACTGACGGCTGGGTCATTTGTTCAGTCCCAAAAATTACAAGACACTCAGCTCTGCATGTGTAATAGCAGTTCAGCATAATGACAGACTGTATTGCTAAATTATTTGGAGATGAATAGTGAAGCGTGGATGTGCCACACCAGCAGGGGTGGACTGACCATCTGGAGTAGCAGGATTTTCCTGGAGGGCAGGTTTACCTGTAGTTTTACAGTCCAACAACACCGATCCAGAACGATCTGAAAATATCACCTGCACTTTAGTCGTCCTTATGGCGTGTTCATGCGGAAACCGATGCAAATTTTCGCCTCATGTTAGTCGCTACAGCGGTATGATCCCAAAATAAAGCGACTACACCATGATGGAAAAACATCCGAATTTATACTTTGTCAGGTCTGTCTGCAAGATGACAAGCAAACAACTTTTAAAGTGCTAGTGTTCGCATCAGTCAGAGCTTTATAATGGTTTATAGGAAAGTACAAATATCTGGCTTCAAGTAACGGACATATAGTCCAGCTTCCTCGCTTATTTCAACATCCAAGCACTCTTTTTTTGCTCTCTGTATAAATATGAAGTAGTATCATTGAGCTCTGTGTGTTCACAGACTACAAAACCACTTTTAAATCTCAAAAGTTTAAAAAATAAACCCTCAGCTCTCTTTCCTCGGGTAAACCGCCCCGGCTCAGAACAGAATCCAGTGTGACTCTAGGTGAATATATAATAATATTAAAGGGCAATGAGCCCTTTATGTGATTTAACGTAATACAGTAGTTTCCTCTGTTCAGGTTATCCTGGACATATCCTGGCCAGTCTCGTGACACATTCAAACCTGTCCAGGCTATGGTGTTTGACATGATGTGGCAGGTTACTACAAGTCAAATGTTATATTAAAATGAAATGTGATTGGATAAGGGTGAAAATTTACATTTACAAAAAGATAAATCAAAATGTGGACACCCCCGTGGACCTTCTGTATTCATGACTTGTCCGACTCTTAAAAGTGAGATAGCGGTGTGTACTGGTGCAGCAGTAGTTACAAACTGCTTGCCTTTGGCCTTCTGTCTTTTCAAAGTGATTTCTCTCCTGTGATCATCCAAACAGTGAAACCCTCCCGCTGCGTTCCCCTTCAAAACCGCGCGCTGCGAGAAAGTCAGAAAACAAAACGAGGGGGGAAAAAAAGAAGATAAGAAGTTTTAGTCACGGCTCTTCATTTCTGATTCATTTACACTTCTAGTTTTGTGCCGCCTTGGCCCGACAAACCAGACACTGTTTTACATTTGGGTTTTTAGTGGCCTGTTTGAACTCCATGACCTCTGTTTATTTTAAGGGGAAGACCCTTCTCTCACACTGTGATAAGTCAGCATGTTCTCCAGTGTATTTAAGGCCACCTGGGCTGATTTATCTGCCATTGCATCTAAATTTAAAGTTCATGAATGCTGCCATTCCGGCATGGTCGGACATGTTTTTATAAATCTGGCAGCAGATCTGAGTGAGCCCTCCTTTGTAGGCGGTTTCCTGTGGAGCTAAATTGATGTTTTGAAATGTGCTGTGTTCTTTTTCACCGGGCAATTTACAATGTCAGGTAATTTTACATCATTTATTTTCTTAAAACGGTTTGTTTCATTCCCGGCATTCCTGTTAACCACAGGGCATGAGGGGCATGACTACATGCATGTTAAGTAACAAAGAAAAAATGACCCGCTGAACTTCAAAACGCAGAGGTATTTATTTAAATACGATCATTAAAAAAAGACTGTATCGACGTACCTCTAATTCTCCTACTGCTTCTTTAAGTCTTTTTACTTTCAAAGCATTTTCTTTCTTTGATCCCACAAACAGCAGAGTCCAACCCCACTGTGTTCACTTTCCCACTCCCCACGTCCACAGGAGAGTGAACAGTCTGAAAACACAGCTTCCTTTTAAAGACAGATCTGACTGAGTTCAAAGAAAAAAAAAGTTCTTTGCAAAAGAAAAGAAAGAAAGAATCGACAAAAGGACTGATGTGGAAAAAGATAGAGGTTTTTTTCCCGGTATGTCTTTATAGGCAAATGAAAAGGAATAAAAGATTTAAAGCTGGAGAGGTATAAAAGATTTGATAAAATGAAAGTTATTTTGAGAAAGGTGAGATTTCTTGAGCTTGGCTGGAGGCGAGAGACTGTGATCTACACCCATCTACGCTCAGACACGCTTTGCTTTGTCAAGAAACACTCCAACAACTGAAGAGGTGTGTGGTATGATATTTACATTTTAAACTGGTGCATTGAGCGCGATTTGCAGTGAGAGCAACATTAAAGTGCACTCCAGTTTCATTCGATCTGTGATGTTCACTCAGCGCTCGCATCGTTGTGTCAGACGGAGAAGCGCTGGAAGAGGAAATAAAATGAGTCCAAACGCAACTGAGGATTTTAGGACTTTTAAGTACGGAATATATTTAGGCTAACATTGGAGTTCAGGGGAAGAAATGTTAGTTATATCCTGATGAAATGTATCTTTAGGTTTATGATTGAAGCTGCAGAGTGCCTGGTGCAGTCTTAAAGGGAATTGAAAGGTAATTACAGCACTGAGGAAACATGAGAGATGAGAGTAGAGGTTTAACAGAGAGATGAATTTGTTGCAGCAGGGAAGGAAAAGCCAAACGTTTTTTAGGAGACCAACAAGATAATGGAAAAGTTAAGGGTCACGACCAAGGTCCAGCACTTGGCCAAGAGTTCAGTTGAGGTGTTTGAGAAAGAAAATCAGAGTGAATGGAGTATTATGTGTGTGTGTGTTTGAGAGCTCTGATGCTAATGTGTTTCTACCGTCGAGACCTGAAACCTTCCTCTCCACTTCCACAGAGCACTCCAACAAGGACAAGGCGAAAGAGAGAGACAGAGAGGAGAGGGAGAAGAAGAAGGTCAAAGACAGAGAGAGGGAAAAGGAGAAGAAGAAGCACAAAGTGGTAAATGAGATCAAGAGGGAGAACGGAGAAGTCAAGCAGCCCATTAAAGGTTGGTGGAAACGCACGTACATGCAAACAAAGTGGTTTATGTTGGGCTTTTTTTAATTTGTGGTGATGTCTTTAAATGGATTCTTCGTCCAAGCATCAACATTTTTTTTTTCTTCTTGTCCCATTTTTATACTAAAAATGGGAAAAAGCCAATTCTTAAATTTAAAAAGCTGGAACAAGTGAATATTTGCTTATTAACAGACATCAACACTTAGTTTGAACATTCATTCTTCACCTTAGAGACAGCAGCATGACAAAAAAAAATCTCAACACAAGGTGCAGTTACGGAGGTTTCAATCATTGCTTAGCAGGTGGAGTTGTTGTTATGGAGATGATTTGGTTGTTATCACATCAAAATTGTTGATCTTTCTGCTGATTGACTCACCCCTTAAATTAATTAAGTATTGCTGCCACATCAGAAAAATAAATATTTATCACTATCATGACCTTTTCACGTTTGTATGTTGTAATAACGTTGTAATAACATTAAACCCCCCCTCCTACCAAGAGCAACTTATCACGTTGTAATGTGAAATGATCTTGTTATAACAATGAATTATCACTTTTAACGTGACGCATATCCAATATAACGTGACACTGATACATTTTTATTTGTCTGGTGTGGCGGCAGTGCACTTCCATAAGTTATTGTAGAGGTTTAAGCGTGATTTGGAAACTTTAAGGCATCGGTGCATCAGGGTATCTGCAGGTGAAACGCACTGAATTCATTTCCCTCAAATAAAGTGTTACATTTAATTTACATAAGCAGCGATATTAGTTTTTAAAATGTTGTTTTCATTCAATTTGTGGGCTGTCTAAGACATCTCACACACCGAAAAACTAATCATTTTTCTTGTCACCGTTGTTGTTGTTGGTGGTGAGAGAGTGAGGATGAAATCAAATGTGTTTCTGTGTTGTAGAAACTCTGTGGGCGTAGCTACACACCCCACAAGCTACATGTTGTATCTGTCGCTTCCTATGGTGTGCAGTAAAAAAAAAGATATGCCATGATTATAAAGTTAAAACATCTTGAGTACAATAAAACTGAGTAGGATCTCTTAGAAAGCAGATATTAATACACACCAAACACAAGTATTCTAGCACTTGGCACTGGCCCACTTTCACCGAGTGCTGTACAGTATATCATCATTATGGTTGTAACATACAAGCAGGAGACACTGCAAACTGCTCAGCACACCAGTAGGTGTTAAAAAAAAATGCTAATGTTGTCACAACAGTCCCAAATTTAGCACACTGTGACGTCGGTAGTAACTGTTTTATTTATTCTCTGAATGTCACCCGCGGTATTAGGTTGACCTTTGCACTGTGCTGCTCCTCACACGGGGAATTTGTGCTTAGAGTTTATTTAGTCTGACCTAAGGTAGCAAACACTGTAATAAGAGAAGCTGAGAGATGAGCCAGGGCAGAGTATCCCCATGTGTCCAGTGTTTCTCTCTGTGACTGTCCGTCTCACTGTATCACCCCCTCATTTGCTCTTTTTTTGTGACTTTTTTTCTGTGCTTGTTGCCTTTTTTATTTGTGTATTTCTCTCCTTCACTTTACTATAACTCAGAAGTGTTTATAATGTGGTTATTACTCAAATAAATGCATGAATAATATTAGGAAAGGACATGTCACAGTAGGTGCTAAAGTTAGTTAATTATATCTATATATCTGTTGATAGACAAAACCTCTAAAAAAGCCAAACTGATCCCAGCTGAGGAATTCATTTTAGATCATTTTAATGTAAACTTTGTTTGTTTTGGACAGAAACAATTTGACAACATCACTTCTGGAATGTATTTTCTGGCATCTTCTACACTGAATTAATCATTATTAATAATAATTCTCAAGAAAATAAACGGCACATTATGAAAACAAGGGATTAATGTGCGATTGTTGAGACCTATATTAGCAAAAACAAACAAACAAAAAAGAGGATGATATCAAGCTTAATGTTATTATTTTTGGCAATGATCCTCTTAAAATGTTGTTTTATAGCAGTGTTTCTCAAACTAGGGCACGGGCCCCCCTGAGGGAAGGCATACAGCCACAGCAGGGGGGCGTGGATGACCAGGGGAAAAATGTGGACGGAAACTAAGTTTAATAAATATGATTTATGTCAGGGGGGAAATAAACAAGTTCGCTGATGCTGTGCTGACCTTTTAATGCAGTAAAATGTAATTTTTCAAGTTTTTTTGTTGCCTCCCCTGTGGTTGTTAATGATCGATTAAAAAATGTGGTACTTTTGTAGCAGGGCTGGAAAAAGTTTAAAAATTAAACTTTAACAAATACATAGACACAAAACCTTGAATTAGGACAATGCAGTACATATATACATTCTGGTACCTCCAGCTTGTACACTCATACACAGATAAAATTGAAAAGCCACCATTTGCCCTGAGGTACATCAGTTTGTTGTGTGTACACTTTCTGAATACGGTGGCAAGTTTCATTGTTAGCCTTTTGACAGTAGTGAATTATTTGCAGAGCGCTGTGACATAATGTCCGTCTCTTTCTGCACACTCGACTCGACCTTTTTCAGACAGACTTTTATTCTGATTGATTTGATTTGTCCTAAAGCTGCGGTCAGACTCGTAGCGTCTCCATGCTGGTATGCCATAACCACACTGTGACATTTGAAGGACTTAGTGAGGCTTTGTCCACGTACCGTAGCCAGCAGGCTGCAGATGAAAATCACAGATGGATAATTTAGCTTACCCATTCAGTCTTCCTACTGTGTGCTGAATGGACAGACGGCCTTGTAACATTGGTTCATCTTCTCAGTGCGAGTGTAAAGATAGCGTGAATTGTAAAGGTGAATTGAGAGAGAGCTAGCGGCTGATAAATAGTCATCCTGTGAGAGAGAGAGGGAGAGAGAGAGAGAGAGAGCCCGGTATTTAATCATGTGCGTTTACAATAATAGAGACAAGCTGGGATACAGGGTGGGATTGAATCAGAGTCGAGAGGGAAATGAGGAGGAGGCTCCTTCCCACCAGAGAATGGCTTTTCTGTAATAGTGTTTAATCAGAGAGTGTTAAGTTTGCAAATGTTGGGAGTGACAGAGTCGGGGAGGG